>NW_008348789.1:5859601-5861104 GCF_000622305.1 Nannospalax galili
CCTGCATGTAAGTGAGTGCACCCATGTCATGCAATGCCGCAGAGGTCAGAAAAGGGCTTTGGATTCCCCTGGAACTGGAGTTTAAGACGGTTCGTTGTGGGGAGCCGCCTGCTGTCCCTGCAGACGCCATTACAAGATGGCGCTCACATCCGGTTCATGCTGAGCAGTAAATAAGTCAGTACGCATGCCCGAAGTAATTTTCCACCTTCTAGTCTCTGCCTACCTCGTGGCGTGATATGGGCTGATGAGTTTGCGACCAATCAAGAGTTGCCACGTCCAAGACGGGCTTACTAACCTATATAAGGGCTGGGTTTCCGACATTCGGGGTCTTCGCCCTGTAAGCTTATGCTCTCCCTCTCAAGATGCATTAAAGCTTTTCTGCAGAAGGATCCTGAGTGTGCCGCGTCATTCTTGCTGGCGAGACGATAGCGCGGGACAATTTATTATTTCTATTTTATGTGTATGAGTATATTGCCTGTACTTATGTCGTGCAATGCCTGCAGAGGACAGAAGAGGGCATCAGACAGTTTTTATGGGATTCAAACCCTGGCCTCTTTAATAGCAGCCAGTTCTCTTAATTGCTGAGCCATTTTTCCAGCTCTTTAGACATTTTTAAAATTTATTTATTTATTTATTATTTATTTACTTATTTATTTTTGTTTTATGTGTATGACTGTTATGCCTGCATGTGTATAAAGGCATTCATGTCATGCAGTGCCCGTGCATGACAGAAGAGGGTATCAGATCCTTGAAACTGGAGTTAAGGACTGCTGTTAACCATCATATGGGTGCTGGGATTTGAACCCCAGACTTCTGCAAGAACAGCCAATGTTCTTAGCTGTTGAACCATCTTTCTAGTCCCCTGTGAGAATTTCTTACAATAAGGTTTGATGACATTTACCTTTCTAAATCTACTCCTCCCAGACACACACCCCCACCCACCCCTGCCTAACTTAAAATTCTCTTTTTTTTTAAAAAAAAAATCTATCTACTCACTCCAATTTGTGCTATCCACATACTCATAGGTGGGTTGATGTCCACAGGAACCTGGCCAACCTATCAAGGGTCACAGTTTTAAAGGAAACAGATTCTTCTAATAAGGCATCGATACTTAACAACTCCTCTCCTCAGTTAAGGGTGGGTGAGCATGAGTACCTCTACTCCATACAGAATCTTGATTAGTTTAAATATGTGCAAGTCATTTTCAAGCAAACAGACTTGCTGGTTGTTCATGATCACAGGGGTCTTGTCATATTTAGAAGACACTGTTTGGATCCATCCTCCTCCACCCTACCACTGGCTCTTACCTACTTTTTATTCCCTCATCTGGTATCTATATATCTTTATCTCTATCATCTCTATGTCTAGATAGAGATATAGATATATAAACATAGATATTTAAGTGTTTTAGAAAATCAGGCATGTGAGAATGATGGTGTCATTAAATTTAGGATAGACAGGTTCTGGTGGGTGAGAGCTGCTGCTCAAATATGTGTTCTTGCA
>NW_008348789.1:5861402-5864498 GCF_000622305.1 Nannospalax galili
TTTTTTTAAAAAAAAAATCTATCTACTCACTCCAATTTGTGCTATCCACATACTCATAGGTGGGTTGATGTCCACAGGAACCTGGCCAACCTATCAAGGGTCACAGTTTTAAAGGAAACAGATTCTTCTAATAAGGCATCGATACTTAACAACTCCTCTCCTCAGTTAAGGGTGGGTGAGCATGAGTACCTCTACTCCATACAGAATCTTGATTAGTTTAAATATGTGCAAGTCATTTTCAAGCAAACAGACTTGCTGGTTGTTCATGATCACAGGGGTCTTGTCATATTTAGAAGACACTGTTTGGATCCATCCTCCTCCACCCTACCACTGGCTCTTACCTACTTTTTATTCCCTCATCTGGTATCTATATATCTTTATCTCTATCATCTCTATGTCTAGATAGAGATATAGATATATAAACATAGATATTTAAGTGTTTTAGAAAATCAGGCATGTGAGAATGATGGTGTCATTAAATTTAGGATAGACAGGTTCTGGTGGGTGAGAGCTGCTGCTCAAATATGTGTTCTTGCATGATACATAAAAGTTAACTACAATGCAAATGAAGACACTTAAATTCCCATGTCTGTAAAAATCTTGAAAGGTGAAAACTGGTGAAAAATATTAAATGAAAGAGGGATGTAAAATATGGGATTAAGGAGAAGGAAAACAAGAAACCAAAACAAAATCCAATTAAAGAAGGAATAAATAGAAAAAGAAAAAAAATTGAAATTATGGGAAATAAGAAATAAGTACCTCTACTAAAATTACAACAGAGACAAAGTTTCTAAATCTATCTTTCGCTAGCCCTAGACATATCCTAATTCTGTAATTTTGACCACAAAGACAACCTTCATCCAACCAATTGCATTTATTCAAACCATGGTTAAATTTAAATGTATATAACACTGTCACTACTCCATATAATGTGGTGTAAAGAGCATACATAAAAATAAAAACACATTAATTCTGATTCTTTCCAAAGATAAGGGGGCAAATTTCTTTGAGGATTGAATGTTCTTTTTCTGACATCTCATACTTATATATAATAATATAAATTTAATAGCACTAAAGCGCTGATATTAATTCAGTCAATATTGTATGAAGTTTGTGGTTGAAGAGTTCCTTGTGATATTGAAGGAATAATTTATACTAAAGTAAGTTTTAAATAAATGACAAATTGAAATTTTGCAAATATAAATCTTATGTCACTTTCTTAAAGCCATGGATATTTAAAGAAAATTATGGAGTTTGATATATTTTATGAGTATACCATTAAATTTTTATTACAAATGGTAGGAAAGGTCAGAATGTAGGGAAGAAAAGATACAAGTTGCTTATGTAAAATTCTATTTTTATTCTACTGCAAACATCTTCTCTAAAGAAGGACAGGTCTGCAACACCTTCGGATGTGCTTTCTACTGTGTCCCTAATTACTGTAAGGTAATTAAAAGGCAAATTACTGGAAAGTTGACTTTATATCTTCTATAAATCAAAGATACATCTATAACATGGAGGCTGAATTCTGGATTATCTATACAAATGATGAAATCAAATTGGTTAAAATTTACTTTGGAATGGTATAATTGTTTGTTTAAATGATTTTCTGTTTGTCATTCCAAAGAGGTCCCTGAAGAGCACTACCATTCCATGGCAATTGAATGTGCACAATGCACTAGAGGACCTGCATGACTCTGATACTATAAAGTGACCCAGTTGTGTCCTGTAACAGTTTCCCCCTTTCTTCCTTTTTTTTTTTTTTGATTGTGTTTTTTTTATTATTATCTTCTACCAATTAATCTCAGCATGTTTTACTTCTTGTTTCATTTTACAATTGTCTGTATAAGGCTTCCAGTAACTGTGGATGGTCCTTTTGCTTTCATTTCCTAATTCAGAGAAAGTTGTTTGCATTACTGAATTCCCTATCATTTCAGTATACAATGGTGATATTTTTTATTTATTATTGATTGACTGTTTATTATTATCTTCTACCAATTAATCTCAGCATGTTTTACTTCTTGTTTCATTTTACAATTGTCTGTATAAGGCTTCCAGTAACTGTGGATGGTCCTTTTGCTTTCATTTCCTAATTCAGAGAAAGTTGTTTGCATTACTGAATTCCCTATCATTTCAGTATACAATGGTGATATTTTTTATTTATTATTGATTGACTGATTGATTGATTGATTGATTTAGTTAGTTAGTTAGTTAGTTACTAGTTTAAGTTTAGATATTTTCTTCTGTCGACAGCCTACCTAGATCTCACTATGCAGGACAGGCTGAACTTGATCTCACATATTTCTGCCTGCCCCTGCCTCCTGCATGCTGGGATTAAAGGTATGCACCACTCCTCACACGAGTATTATTGATTCCTAAGTAAAACAGCATTAACTTATTTTCTTGTACAATTATTATTTTTCAGGGAAATTTTTCTATGTGGTACTTAAATTATTTTCTCTATTTTCGTAATTTTAACTTTATTGTTAAGAATTTGAAAAATAATCTGTCAGCACTGGTGAGGCAAGTCTGTAATTCCAGATGCCTGACACTCTGACACAGACAGATCACATGTTCCATATACATGTACAAAATTTTCAACTCAACTGCTCCGGTACCAATACCACCTCTGTTCTGGTTGTGTGCTGGAACCATCCAGCCCACATAGTTCTCTTTATGTGTGAACCTGTTGCCCTGTGGGTTCCAGTCACCAATACAACCCACTTCCATGCTGTCACCCTTTTAGAGCGGACAGCCTTGTCACAAGCCCCCCACTTAAAACTGGATTTCGGGGTCACTGCCGCTCTCATCTCAGCCATCATCCTTGCATTAGGGTCAGCCGCCACTGCTGCAGTAGCTACCACCCAATCCTCCACTACTTGGAAACACTCAACGAGGCCATGTCCAAAACCTCCTCTACCTTTCACACTCAGTCCCTTATCAATCAGCATCTTCACCAGGCAATTAATGTGTTACAACAACAAATTGTTCTCTTAAGGGAAGAGCTGGCAGTTACCAAAGACATGGCTCTGCTAGCTTGTGACCCTCGCTTTAGGTCACTTTGTCTCAGCCCCTATAAAGTACAGAATATTACTG
>NW_008348789.1:5864527-5870213 GCF_000622305.1 Nannospalax galili
TATTCACAGCCACTGGAATCAAAAGTTTCTTAATTACTCTATATTACTAACTAATCAAATTATTGCTCTAAATTATACCTGCGCCCCCACACTGGGCATCAACTTAGGGTTCTTAGAAAATCTGGTCTAATCTAAAGGCACTGTTTACTCGTCTTGGATCATCACTTACCTACTCCTGACAGGCATAATTATTCTCTCTTTCTACTTTTTAAATGCCTTGTTCTTTGTTCCCACAGAGAAAATTCAATCATTCAGTGTATCAGGCCCTCAGAGCAATACACAAAGATGATTTCAACCCACCCTATGCAGCCAGACAGACTTGGCTTGCACAAATGTATGAGGCCTCCTACAGATAATTCCCCACCTCGACTGATCCCCCCAGATGATACCCTTGGAGGGCTGGTAGCCAGTGATGAGTAAGATCCTGTTCACCTGAATCAACTTAAGCCAGGACATGGACGTGTATGCCCATTCTCCAGTGATGGGTAAGGTTCATACCCAAATAGGACAACCTAAGACAGGCACAGTCCATGATCCTGGGGTCATCCCGAGGCAGAGTTGCCTACAGGCTCTTGCTGGACAGTCATTTTAAAAGAAAAAGGGTGGAAATGTAGCAGGAGGCCTCCAAAGATGGCGTGGACCTAGAGGCCTGGGATTCAATGAGAATTCACTTCACTTCTTGGTCCGCAAATAGCCTGCCAAAAGGAGCCCATGCCTCCTCCGAGTACCCTGCTCACTAGCCCAGTGACTGCTGACAGAATGTGTGGCACAGACCAATCAGAAAACGATACGCTGACTAAAGGGACTTGAGGGCGGAGAAAAGGGGGATATAAGGCATGCCCCTTCCTGCATTAAAAGAGCCTTGAGCACCTCACCTAGTGCTTGCTTCTACCTGACTCCCAGGGTCTGTGTGTTGTGACTCATTGCCTCTTACCTCCCCTATTTTGCAGGGGACCTAATCCAGGTTAGGGTCAATGAGGACACTCAATGAGGCTGTGTCCAAAACCTCCTCTACCTTTCACACTCAGTCCCTTATCAATCAGCATCTTCACCAGGCAATTAATGTGTTACAACAACAAATTGATCTCTTAAGTGAAGAGCTGGCAATTACCAAAGACATGGCTCTGCTAGCTTGTGACCTTTGCTTTAGATCACTTTGTCTCACCCTCTATAAAGTACAAAATGGCCTGAGGAGAACCCATAACGTGTGTCAAGTTGACAACTCAAACTATCCAGCACTATAATAACTAATAAAACTATTCACACAGTTGAACTAAGTTTTAAAGAACATTATTATCATTGGCACTAATGTAGGCATTTATTACAGACTTTTCTTAGGAAAGATTCCTTATTTCTATGGTTTTCAGTTCTAACGAGTATTGTCCTAGCAATATGTAGAATGAAATGGAAGGAGAAAAAAATGCAGGCTTCAACCATGTTTAGAAGATGGCTCACATAGTGGAAATGAGAGGAAGATGACCCAGAAGTTAGTCTAGTAAATGCTAAAGGAAATAGAAAACTGCTCTCTGACCCTTTTACCTAGACAAGATAAAGAAAGATAAAATCATCTACACATTACTAAAAGTTGTAAATTTGTATAAAGGAGATAAGTTGGGGATATATGAGTTAGTAACACAAGAAGATAGTGTAGTTTTATTTTTTTTACCTTATTAAGGCTAAACAGTATTATATAAGAATACTCACATATTAAGTCAGTTGTCATTTTCATTATATAGGATAATAAAATCCATTTTAATTCTTGAGAAAACTGAACACATACTTCTTTAAAAATAATATTTGTTTATATTGAGTTTATTATTTATTTATTTGGTCTTTTTGAGACAGTGTCTCCCTGTAGCCCCAACTGTCCTGGATTTCACTATATAGACCAGGCTGGCCTTGAACTCATAGAGATCTTCCTGCCTCTGCCTCCCGAATGCTGGGATTAAAGGTGTGTGCCCCTATGTGTGGCCTGAGTTTATATTTTTACACATTTTAATAAACAGAAAAAATGCAAATAAATGACCACAGATCAGCTCAATTTTTCCGAATTACAGAATGTCTGTAACCACTATTGACTGAGAGTCATTTACGTGGAGGACTACTGGCAAATCATTGAAAATATATTTACCTACATCAATTTTTCCATCTCCCTAAATGTAGAACAAAAACTGTTCTCTGTTTTTAGTTTAACCCTAGTTCAAATTTTCCTAGGGACTTAAAAAACAGATTGTAGCACCTGTTTAAAGCAGCTATGGCTTTAAAGTGAAGGAAATAATATTTCTGTATTTAAAGTTTTGGTACAGCTAACTCTCTTCTTCATGTTTTTGAGAAAAAAATGCTGGAAAATTATCTCTATGATGTGAAAATGTAAATACCCCATATGTTTAAAGACATACACAATAGCAATTAGTACTAGTATACATTGCTTCATGAATGTCCTGCAAAGACCTGTGTGTTAAGAAGCTTGGTGACCTAGCTAGCACTATTGAGACGAATTGGTAGGACACGCAATAGCTCAGGCCTTGAGAATATCTCTAGGTCTCTGGCGGTGTGCCCTCAAGGGGGTTAAGCCAACCTGGATTCATCTTCTTTGCTTTTTGCTTGCTGCCTAAGTAGGTGAACACTTTTGCTCCACCATGTTCTCATGTAGTGATAAAGTAGTGTTTCAAGAAATAAAAAGTGTCACCTGTATAGAACCTTTGGCTCCTTTTCCAAGTACCTCTGAAAGTTAGTGTGCTGGATACCTTCAGATGTCAACTTTTGGGAAGAGGGAATCTCAGTTGGGCAATTTCCTTTTGGTACTGGCCTGTGGGCATATCTGCCAAGTATTTTCTTGATTGTTAAATGCTGATTGTTAAGTGATGTAGGAGGGCTCAGTCTGTTGTGTGTGGTACTACCCCTGAACAGATGATCCTTGGTTGTAAAATGCTAGAACCTGACCAGAGGAGCAAACCAGTAAGCAGCATTTCCTCCATGACCTATAAATGAGCTTCTGTCACCAAGATCCTTCTTAAGATCAAGCCTTGGCTTCCCTTGATTATGCAATGTATGTACTCTAGACTGAAATAACCCCTTTCCTCTCCAAGACATTTATGGTAATGTATTTATCACAGTAATGGAAAACAAACTAGGAGAGCTAGCTATTTAAATTGATGTACTTTTCAGGACTTTTTTTAAGGATTTGGTTTCCAAATTAGATGCTCTGTTTAGTTTTTTTTTTTTTTTTAATGAACATTGATGAATTACAAAGCACTTTCTTTGTATAGTAACAACCAAAGTAGATAAACTTAACACTCATTTAAATGATCAAAATAGTGTCAGAATTTAGAATCATTACATTTTATTTTTTATTTTTCTTTCACTGAAGTGAAAAGTTATAGAATGAAAGTTAAGATCTTATAAAAGCTAGGAGTCACAAACATGCTGATAAAGCACCATAGTAATCAATTATATTCTAAATTAAAGAAGGATATCAATATATGATTCCATATTTTAAGGTTACATTCTCAGTGCAGTGTCTGTTCTCTTTTCCTTAATTATCAAAATGCTTTGGTTATTTATAAAACTTAAAATTAACACTCAATTTCTACAAAGTGTCTGAAATCTAAAATTTAATATGAAAACTTTTAAATAACTTTTAAAAATTATTAACTATTTTTATTATACTAATTCCTACTACTGGTGCATATGTACATGGGCCTGGAGTCATCGACTGGAGTGTGGAAAAATTTTAGCTAATCAATTTTAAAATATATACTTATTTTATATATTAATAAAATAATAAAAACATAAAATTATAATGAAATTCCCATAAGATTAAGTATTACATTTTGGAGAAATGTATGAACTGTCAAATCATTCTTCCATTAAAGCACTTACTAATCTTTCCTAAATTCAACTTTTCATGATACTAAAATGAAGTATTCTTTGTTCTTATATGTTCATGAATTCCTTAAATATACAGATCTTAAATTCTTGGTGCCCATCTACGAAGTGTGAAAAGTATGAAGTCTTTCCACCAACTCTGTAGTTGCTCAACTTTACTAACAGTTATTCTAACAGTTGATGAGGTCAATAGTTGTTTTGATAGGGGAAATTATTTCTGAAGCTTTTAATTTCATCTTTAAAAAGATCACCATTTGTTTCTAATTCTTAGCCAGACATCATTTGGGTGCTGGGAACTGAACCCAGACTTCTGATAAAAAACAGTGCTCTTAACCACTGAGTCACCTCTCCAGGCCCTAATTTTGGTATTCATAATTATTATTTTAACTTTTTGAGTATGAATATATTGCCTGCACGTGTATAAGTGAACCAGTGTCATGTAACGCCCACAGAGGTCAGAAGAGGGCATTGTATTCTCCCGGAACTGGAGCTTTGAATGGATGTTATGCATCATGTAGATGTTGGGAATCGAACCTGTAACTTCTGCAACAGCAGCTAGTGTGCTTAACCACCGAGCCATCTCACCAGACCCTTATTCTTCAATTTTAAATTGTTATGAACTGTACAAACTTTTGGTACATAAGATGGTAAGATGTGCTACGAAATAATTTTTTCTTTGAACATTTCAGAAAGATATTTCTATATATTTAGAGGATTTTGAGACACTAAATACCATATTATATGAGAGTTCATTAAATTGGGTGAGACAAACGAGAGAGGTATAGAAAGGAGAGCAGATCTAAATACCATGAAACGATATTGTATGAAAATTTCAGAACTTCAGTAAAAAATATGAAAAGGTAATGAAAAGAAAGAAAGGCAACTGTTCTTTGGAAATTTAGAAATATATGCATGCCAAAACAAACTGAGAACAATGAATTTTTATAAATATAACTTCTATTTATAGAAAGCAGTAGTCAAATAATACTGCTCGTAATGAGTACTTTGCTCAGCATTTAATTTTTTAAAAAAGATGGTGAGACTGGGGCTGGAAAGATAGCTCAGTGGTTAAGTACACTGACTGTTCCTGCAGAAGACCCGATTTTAATCCCAGCACCCACATGTCAGCTAACAACTCTCTGTAACTCCAGTTCCTGGGGATGCGACAGCCTCTTCTGTCCTCTGGGCACTGCACACCATGGGTGCACTTACGTACGTACAGGAATAACACTCATACACATAAAATAAAAAATAATAAAATATTTTTTAAAAGATGGTGAGACATTAAGGTAATTTTTAAATTAATTTCTTTTGGAGGTGTTTTGATATTAGATTATTGAAATATTGTTTCTTCTGCAGAATTTGCAGAGTAATGTCATTGCAGCCCTTAGAGAATTATAGCTTCCAAAGGAGTACTGCCAAAGTCTTCAAACCATTCTACACAAGTGAAATCTCATCATCTTATCAAATGGTATTTCTTACAAACTAAAAACTATGATGGCGATTGAGGTCAGTGTATCTTTTAGCCCAGAGATTTCATATTATATGTTGAATTATTAATGATAATTATTGTAATAAGGAAGCATATACATTTCCTTATTTCACACTTCTGTGTGAAATAACGGAAATGAAAAGATCAATGCATGCATGGTGTTTAATATTCATTAGCATGAAATTATTTTGCAAAAATATTCTCCAAATACATATTTTATTGTGATCTATCATCTATCTATCATCTATCTATCTGCCTGTCTATCTATCATCTATCTATCTATCTATCTATCTATCTATCTATCTA
>NW_008348789.1:5870239-5878427 GCF_000622305.1 Nannospalax galili
TGTGTCTTTGTGTCTGTTTATCAGATAGATAAATAATGATAGATACACATATACCTTCGAAGAAAATTTGTCATAAACAATAAAATGTCTGGTTTTCAATGTATATTATTTGAAATTTTTTTCTATCTAATTTGGCCTATATAAAATTTTACAGAACAAAGTGCAGGACAGCCTTGAAAATACCAATGATAAAATGAAAAGTAATTAAAGTTAATGATCACAGTAACATGTTACAATTGTGAAATTTTTTTGTATAATAATCATTCAACTAAAACCAATATCCACTTATAACGTCACTAGGTGAAACATACTCAATTGAAAAATTCCTATATCCATCAATTTATGATCACTATAAGGAAAAGTTTGAATTAATTCAACATAGAGAACTTTTCACAAAAGTTGTTGCCATTCTATTTTGTTTCATCTTCCAACATACAACTTCTTCATTGTTGTTGTTGTTGTTTTGTTTTAGGTTTTATCTTTTGATGTTACTGATGATGTTGTTGTTTGGGGCAGTGTATCTCTGTATCCCCAGGTGACCTGGGACTTGACCAGGCTAACCTTGTTTTCACAGAGATCAGCCTGCATCTATCTTCCAAGTGCTGTGGTTAAAGGTGTGTGCCACCAATCTGGGTTCCAGGATGTAACTTCTAAAAAAATCTAGGTATCCTTACATTATGGACTAATAATTAATTGTCTCAAGTAAGAAGATTCTACCTTTAGCTATTTGGAGAGAAAAAGGAGCTAGCAATAAAAAAAGAGAATCAAAAAGGACAGAAGATGCTCCTGCAATGTACAAATGCCACAATGACCAATCTCAGGTTATATTACACAAAGGATATCTACATTTCCGTCTAGAAATTCTTCTAGCATAATATAGTCCTTGAATACAAGGGATGGTATGCTGTTCAATGTGCCACACTTGTCATTTTAATTATCAAAAGCTATTATCTGCATCCTCTCAATCAGTCCCTGAAACAGTACATACTCTACTAAATAAACATTAAGAAGAGGTAAAGGAACCAGTATAAATATTAGGAGTTTTACACAAAAGTGGCCACAGTGACACCAAAAACGACACAGGCTGTCAAAGTCTGAATCTGCTTTAGAAATGATAAGACTTTGATATTTCTTCTGCTTATTCCTTACTCACAAACAAATATTTGATCAGTGCTTAAATGTTTCAGAGAACATATTTGATAATAGATAAAGTCAATGACTTCAGGAATTTTTTTATATAGTAATTATCTAGGATAGAAAAAATACAAATGTCTAGCTCTTGCCCATTCTCTTTCTACCATCACATATGCATCCATTCAGCACTCTTCTTATCATTGAAAGCTGGGCCTTCAGAGCAGAGGGAGCATATATTCAGATATAGTATAATTATAAAAAATGAGTGCCAGCTATATGATACTGAAGTCTTGAAGCAAATAATTAAGCAAAAACTCAAATAGAATTAATTGAAGATTATAGAGGTGAATGTTGAATGGACAGCTGATATTTATTTTCATACTCCAATCATTATTGTAGTCCATGAGCATAAACATATGTATGTGTTTTCACTTGCTTTTAGAACTTTTTAGTTGTAAATTTCATATATTTATTTTTTTTATTTTTGGTGTATGAGTGTATTGCCTGCATATATGTAAGAGCAACCATGTCATGCAATGCTTACAGAGGTCTGAAGAGGTTATTGGATACCCTGGAACTAGAGTTAGGTATGGTTGTTAGCTGCCATGTAAGTACTAAGAATCAAACCTGGGGCCTCTGCAAGAGCAGACTGTGCTCTTCAACACTAAGACATCTCTACAACCGCAATTTCATGTATCACAGAATGAAACGTAGACCATCCTACCTCTCTTCACTCACCTGTCCTTCTCCTATTGGTGCTGGTCTCAATAGTCTTCTTCCTACATTCATGAGCTCTTAAGTTTCTTAATGCAGTGGGCAGCAGCTATTGCAGAAATTGCTTATTTTTAACAACTAAATTCTCTTTTGTTCTGTTTTTATTTATTTTTGTATGAAATACAATGCTATAATATGAAATTTATTGAGACATAGACATACAGAGATCTTCAGAGAAAACACTAAAATCCATACTACATGAGCGAAAGTAAAAATGTTCTCTTACTAGAATTGCTTGAATTCAGTGATAACATAATTGAACAAGAAGCATATTTCTTCTAAAATTCAAAAAATGTGTGAATATAGTCATTGTAATATCAGCTAATCATTATTGATATCCAGTTGAACATTGCTTCAGTCTTTAAGATAAATAATCATTTATGAAATTTGGTGATTCTTTTTCTAAAATCTTTAATTTAGAGATGTTTGAAAAAGATTCCCAACGAATATGAGAAATGACACCTCTATGACATGTTCTGAATCTAATCACATATTTTGAAAAAAGTAACTTATGGTATTAGACCATATCCATTTTCTAGGTTTGAAGTTGAACTTTGAAATCAGAATTTTAAAGTATTTTAATATTTTTCTGCATGAACTGCTATAAAATTTTCACAAATCATTTCATAACAAGATAAGTAAAAAACTTCCTACACAGTTCCAATTTTACATTTTGAAGCACTGGTTTGGTTAAAGTACTATGAATTCTTTAAAAAACCTAAATGCACTTACTTGAAAGCAAGTCAGTTTAAAATAATTAAGAGTAGGCTGTGCTCAGCCAACATTGAACTGTAGTTGAGTTTCAAAGTTTTGAATTAATATATCCAATTTTTGAAAAAAATAATCTCATAAAGGTTTTTCAAAATTTTCAGTATTAACTGATTCCAGTAGTAGAAAATGTAATTTATTTCTTTAAATTTTTACTTAGTATTTATTAATTTTTATTATGTGTATGAATGTTAAGCTTGCATGTGTGTAAGTGCACTCATGTCATGCAGTACCCTCCAGGGACAGAAAATGAAGTCAAATCCCCTGCAAGTAGAATTATATTATAGTTGTTAGCCACCATGTGGGTGTTGGGATTTGAATCCAGGTCTTCTGCAAGAATACTCAGTGCTCTTAACTGCTGATGTGTCTCTCCAGCCCCAGAAAATATAATTTCTTGCACTCTGAAAATGATATATTTCTCATTGCTGGACACATTTATTAAATTTCTGATGGAATTTTTGCGTTCTTACTTTTGAGGGTCAATTTTCTGTGTAAACAACAAACAGCAAACTTGATTTATCATTAAGCATAGAATTTCTGAGAATACAGCACTTACCAAACAAATAATAAGAAAAAATAATTTGAAACTCATCAACTTGGAAATGCCCTTTTATGTTTTAAAATGCTAATATGTCACCTAAAAATTTTTGTAATACTTTTTAATTTATGCATTGAAAACTCTATACATGTGTATAATACATTCTTGTCACACATACCCCCCACTTGATCATATCCTCCTCTCACCTCCAACATCAACTTCCTCCAGCAAGGTACTGCTCCTATTTTCATAGTCTTTAGTTTAGTTTTTGCTTTCAACTCACTCATCTTAATCAAGTCCACTTGGGTGAGCATGGGAAGAGCTATTGTCTGAAGCATGGGGAACTCACCAGTAGTCACAATACTGAAGATACAGAAACAGAGTAATATTCAGGTAAAGGAAAGGACACTCTTTTTTTCTCTGTATTTTTTCATAATGTCGTTTCTTGTTTTTGTTGTTGTCATACTTTTAAATTAATTAGTTGGGGGGGCATGCACATGTGCAGATATTATTCTTCAGAGTAGCTGTGGATGTCAGAAACATCTTTTTGGAGTTGGTTCTTGGCATACACAGTGTTGAGGCCATGATCATCTTGTTCTGCTGTTCACTATACTCTGGCCCTCCTGTTCTGTGAGCATCTAGCTGATTCTCTGGTCTTTACAATTTATCTCCAAAAGACTTCAGATATATGTCTCTTCATCTAGCATTTTACACAGGTTTTGGGGATCATACTCAGTTTCTTAAATTGTACGACTAGCACCATTATATAATAAGTCCTCTCCTTAGCTTTATCATATACTTTCCTATAAAATGTAAGTATATGATATGGATTTAACTTTCCCATTCTTTTAAAAAGAGCATTCACACAGAATTTGACCAAAGACTATTGAAGAAATAGTTTGATACAAAAGAAACAAAGAAAAGCAAACTTTGTTTAATGCTTTCCTATCCACATTGTATACTATTTAATACAAATATACTCAATCATTAAGCATTTCTGGTCTAATAAGTCACATAAGACATGTAATAAAAACAGGTTAATTCCCTAAAGTATTACTGGTATGTTTATTGTTGGTACATAAGAAAGCTACTGATTTTTTGTGTATTAATTTTGTTTCCTGCTACATTGAAGAATGTGTTTATCAGCTCTCAGAATTTTTTGGTACAATCTTTAATATATAGAATCATATCATCTTCACATAAGGATATTTTGACTTTATCCCTTTTATCTTTCATTTGTCTTACTGCTCTAGATAGTTTTTAAGGAACTATATTGAGCAAGAGTGAATTAAGTGGACATCCTGCTCTTGTAACATATTTTGGTTCAGGTTCTCCATTTAGCTTGAAGTGTAGTGACATTATTATGTGGCAACAGGTTCCCTGTATCTTTGCATTATCTATGACTTTTATCATGAAGGGATGTTGTATTACTTTGTTTCTAATGAGATCATTTAATTTCTGTCCTTGAATCTGCTTAAATGATGGTTATGTTTATTTATGTTGAACCATCACAACATCTTTGTAGTGGAGTTGACTTGCTCATGTGATTAATATTTTTGATGTACTCTTAAACTTGTTTTTCAGGTGTTTTATTATATTACTGAGTCTATTTGAGTCCATGTTCATCAGACATATTGGCATATTTTTTTGGGGGGGAGTCAATGTTTATTTTTATTTAGTATCATGCTAATATTGGTGTCATGAAAAGAATTTTGGGATGTTTCATCCTATTCTAATTTACAAAAGAATTTAAGGAGTTTTGGTGTTATTTCTTCTTTGAAGATCTTGGAGAATTCTGCCCTGAATCAATAGTCCATGCCTTCTTTTAGTTGAGAGAGTTTTAATTACTGCTTCTTTTTCATTGAATGTTATGAGTCTATTTAAATTATTTATTTCATCTTGATTTAGTTGTTGTAGGCCATATCTTTCTACTTGGTTCAAGGCTTAATTCACAAGATGAAATCCATACCTGGCATTGTTCCTTGACAAAAAAAACAATGGCTAGAGATGTCATAGACCCTGGGAAAGAACTTGCTATTATTCTAAAAATTGATATAGTATAAAAATGACTCATAAAGACTTATCTTTATACTAATAAATTAGGGTGTCTTTCAACCTTAACCAGAATCTTCTTACAGTAGGTGGAGATTAACAGAGTCCCACAACTGGTCAAAGTACAGAAATAAGAGACTATGGAATGCTCAGCCTTCAGTGGGACATCTAGAAGCTCAGGAATTTCAAGAAGGGACAGGGAGATTAAGAAATCCAAGTGGTGGACAACTATAGAAAAATTGTATTGAGAACAAAATAATATAGCTACACATATGTACTTACAGTGCACTAGAACTGTGCAAGCTCAAGCTAGACAAAATCCAAGTGTGGAAAGTGTAGGTGGATACAATGTCCCTCCCCTAACTGAGGGCCTACTGTTTATTGATAAGAAGTGAGGGGGGAAAGGAGAAGGAGTTTTCTTTAAGGGTGTATCTCCTTGTATGTTGAACATACTCCAGTGGATGTCCATATGCCCAACAATATCTGGAGTGTTCCTGTGGTGATTTGAATGAAAACGTCCCCCATAGGCTCCAAGTATTTGGACATTTTGTCTCCAGGTGATGGCACTGTTTTGGGAGGTCCTAGAAAGTGTGGCTATCCTGGAGGAAAATGTTACTGAGGATGGGCTTAGAGAGTTCTTAAGCCTTGATGGATCTTCAGTTGCTCTCTTGCTTTCTGTGCCTGCTTGATGATGTGAGAGCTTAATTTCCGCTGCTACTGCTCCAGCCACCTCCAGCCACCACACCTCCCCGCCTTGATGGAATGTAATTCCCCTGGAACTGTAACTTCAAATAAACTCTTCTTTCTATAAGTTGCTTTGGTCAATGTTTCCATCACAGCAACAGAAAAATGACTAATACAGTAATTAATACCAGAGAATGGGCTGTTGGTTGTGAAGAACCTGATCATGTGGGGTTTTGGAGGAATGTGGAAGATATTGGAAGTTTGGGCTACAAAAGCAGTTGATTGATGTAGGCAGAGCTTAACAGGCCATTCTAGTTGGAAGAAAACAGTGCTGAGAGCAATGTAGTTCCTGAGGGAAATAAGGACTTCAGCAGCCCTTGGGATATTTTGGCAAAGAGACTGGCTGGAGTCTGCCCTCTACCAAAAAGCTTGCCTGAGGCTAAGTTGGAAAGCAGTGGACTAATTTCTCTGGTGGAAGAAATTTCAAGACAGCCTAATGGAGAAATGTGTCAGGGCTATTACTGGTGAATATTATGCAGATCTATAATGAAAAAGAGCAAATTGTGCAGAAAGAAATACAGAATGTAGAGGATGGATTGAAAAAGAGCATTAGGAAGATAAATGTTGGAGCCTTGACATTTGCTGGAGAGAATCCTTTAGATAGGGTGATTAAAAGTGATTAAGGAGGGGCCTTGAGATTCAAACTTAAACAATGAAGAGAATGCCTCCAGGGCAAGACCACACCTAGTTAAGCCTCCAACTTGTGAAAGGAAAATGCTGCAAGGACCACTGAAGAGAAAAGCTTCTAAAATGGATAAAGAAGGCTGGAGTCCATCGAAGATTTGCAGTCAAACTTGGCAGTGTTGATCACCTGGTGCTTGCTTTAGAGATGAAACATGAATGAGTGAAGGGGTCATCAGTTCATCCTCTGCAGTTTCAGAGAGCCATGGAGGCCAGGCAGCATGTAGCATGGTTGCACCTGAACAGAGAAGGCCTTGATAGGCCATTGTGTGAAGCTGTGAATGTGAAGCATGGGTGGCAATGGAGACCCCAAGAACATATTCATGATATCAGAGTCATGAGGCATCTGTCAAGAAGACCTGCATACAGGGAGTGATACAAGCCTGAGAGAGAGAGATGTGTTTTTCACACAGCAAAGCTAGAAAAGCTGAGTCATCTAAGCCCTTTTGAAGTAAAGTTCCAGAAGTTGGATGTGGAGCTACTGGATTTGGTAATTTCCCTGCTGGCCTTGTTTTGGTCTGGTATTTCCTCACTATGCTTCTATTCTTCCCTTTTGAATTGGTAATGTGAATTCCTTTCCAGAGTATGTTGGGAGTATATAATCTGTCTTTTGATTTTACAGGGGCTTACAGTTAAGATATATCCCTGAGTCTCAGAATAGACTTTTGACTGTGGACTTTTGAATAGTATTGAGACTGGTAATGATATGGGGACTTTTAAAATTATACTAAATGCATTTTACATTTTATATGATCATGAGCCTGTGGGGGCCAGGTGGTGAAATGTGGTGGTTTGAATGAAAATGTCCCCCATAGGCTCCAAGTATTTGGACATTTTTTCCCCAGATGGTGGCACTGTTTTGGGAGGTAATAGAAGGTGTGGCCATGCAGGAGGAAGCATATCACTGGGGGTGGGCTTAGAGAACTCTTAAGTCTTGCTGGATCCCCAGTCACTCTCTTTCTTCCTGTGCCTGCATGATGATGTGAGAGCTTCACTTCTGCTGCTCCTGCTCCAGCCACCTCCAGCCACCATACCTCTCTGCTATTACAGACTGTAATTCCCCTGGAAATGTAAGCTCAAATAAACTCTTCCTTATATATATTGCTTTGGTCAGTTTCTCTATCACAGCAACAGAAAAGTGACTAATGCAGCTTCAATTAGACTAGGTTTAAAATAAATAATAAATAAATAAATAAATAATAAATAAATAAAAGAATTCAGAGAACATGGGACTGGAGAGATGGCTCAGCGGTTAAGAACATTGCATGTTTTTGCAGAAGACATGGGTTTGAATCCAGCACCCACACGGCAGCTAATAACTATCTGTAACTCCAGTTCCAAGGGATCTGACAGCCTCTTCTTTCCTCTGCAGGCATTACACAACACAGATTCACTTACCTACATGCAGGCAATACACACATAAATGTAAGAAATAAAAATAATAAGTAAAATACTTAAAAAAAGAAAAGAGTCATAACTAATTTTTAAGATTACTGC
>NW_008348789.1:5878476-5887096 GCF_000622305.1 Nannospalax galili
TTTATTAATATGCATTCTTACTAGTTAAATTTTTATATTTATTTCTTTTGGGGAGCTCTTCTAATGCAATATTTGCTGTTTTTTATAGATATTTGAAAGCCTATAAATTATTTTCTCAATGAAGAGCGATTTCCACCCTCAAATGTATATTTGGCCATTACCTTTTCCCCAAAGCTTCTTATAAACTTCTCATTTTCTATAGGTTAGCTACAAGTATTTATTCAAAGTGTCAGGGTTTTGTTCATTATTTTGGTGAATTTTCTTATCAACCATAGAGTGGACAAAAATATACTTCAATTATTTCAACAGTTTATTCCTCTGCATATCTGTTTTCAAAAAGAAGTCTAAGTCATGAAAAACAAAGAAAATTGTCTTATTTGTTACATCTCATACTTAAGTGATGATTGTTTTGTCATCGTTCAGATGTTATATATTCTTACCTTTGAAAATTTTATTTTGTCTTCTGAGCTACACGACTCTTAAAAATGATGATGTGAATGCACTTGTAATTTGTTTCATTTATATTTTAATAAAAATAAGGAAGTTTTGATGAACATTTGACTTAGTTTGATAAAATATTTTAGGTTGTGTGATTTTAATGTTGTTAGAAAAAACACAAGAATTAATATCACAGTCTCCAATACCAATATAGTTATTAGCATTAAGACTGTTGGTAAATCATTAAATAATTGTTATAACACTTTCAGTAATATATAAAAAGTACTTAATTTGAAAGGAAATAATTTAAATGTATAATTATTAGATAAAGGAAGCATGTTTTGAAAGTGGACAATAGGATAGTATATGATAAAATACTATGTATTAGTCATCTATAATAACAAGCAAATATCTAAAATAGGTGATTTGTAGTCTTATATTTTGAATTATTTGAGCAGTATAATAAAATTTGTAAGTTGAAAGGTGGTTGTTATGTGTAAGAAAAAGGAGGTTTTTCTGCGCCTATGACCACTTATACTTACTCTTGTAGCATTCTTAAATGAAGAATGTGTATCAAATCTCTTCAGATGGATAATTTTTATTATATTTCTTAATAAGTATTCTAACATTATTTATCCTCAGAAATTTCCTCAGCCACTTAATTATTGATTAATTTTGCCTTATCACATCTGTTCCCTGAAGACAATTTATAACTGCATATTTTTTTGTCGTTACTGACTTATGTGAACCCTGGAAATCTAGATAAGAAAGAGAAAATCGATTGTTCTGAACTGGAAACATAATGAAATAATAAACACGGTCTCTAATTTGCTACTTAGAAACAACATCCACTTTTCAATTGTGAACCAAAGTGTGCCAAATGTTAGAGAAAAATATGTTTTGGTGGAATTTCACATAAAAAATCTGAGACTGACAATGGAACAGTATTTTATTAATGGTTTCTTAATGCCGTTCTTTTGGATATCAGGAAGATTAAGAATGGGAAGCTTCTTGACTTAGTTAAATCTGACTAAGAATAAAACATTTAATCCATCACATATTTTTATGTCAACATCAGTTTTGGCACTCAGTCCATGAATCATGATAGCTAACACCATTTTTGATGGAAAGAACTTGAGAAATTGAAAATATAATAAAATATCAATGTTTAGATGGTTTCTAAAGTGGCAATCATATGAATCCAGATTCCATATGAGCTTTATAGGGACACAATTTTATCAGTGAACCTAGAGACAGACATTCGCATGAGGCAACTGGTAAATGGATAGACAGAATCTTTAAAAGAAGCAAAGTTATGAAGAATACACATCCTATTTTTAGTATCAAACAAAAAACGAGACATCTAAAGAGGTAAACCAAAAAGAGGGATAGAAATAAGGCCAATTTTTCCCAGACTAGGAAGAAAGGAGCTCATGACTCTTATAGTTTGACCTCTGCTTACATGATAAACACTATGACCAAAAGCAACCTGTGGAGGAAAAGGTATATTTCATCTCACAGATTATAGTCTGTCATCAGGTGAAACCAAGGCAGGACGTTGTAGCAGAAACCATGGAAGAACACTGCTTACTTGCTTCCTTCATCATGGTGTTAAGCTAGATTTCTTAAACAATTCAGGCTGACTGACTTGGAAATGGCACCACTCTTAATGATCTAAGCCCTACTATATTAATTAGCAATAAAAAAAATGCTGCCCAGACTTTCACACAGATCAATACAATGGGAAAATTTACAGGAGTGGTTCCCTCTTCCCAGGCATGTCAAGCTGACCACCAGGATTAGCTGTAACAATGTTCATCAGGGTAGATATCAGATTTCTTAACAAAATAATTCAGTTTAGATTTCTGATTGCCACAAAGACTATATATGTAACATGAGACAGGTAGTTAATATGAAATTAATTAAATAAACTCTTTCCTGAAATATAAAATACATTTGATGTATCCCTATTAGCATGCATTCTCACAATTAATGCTCAGAGAAAGATTTTACTAATTTTGTGCTGTTTATAAACAGTTCATGTGTGATACTAATAAATTCTTTATCTTTCACATTGTACACCAACTAAAGGAAAAACATAAGAAAGTCAGGTGGCTTGCTCTAAAGGGGTTAGCTGCCTCTGAATTTTTCTCATTAAAGGTAGAATGCTCTCACTAAATGTCAGAAAGTTATAGAGCTTACCTATCTTGAATTTCTCAATATCACTCAATTCATGGTTTTGTTACTGACTGTGACAAACTCTTGGACTTCACAATCTTCCAAGCTTCAATACCTCCTATGAACAACCAGGCAATGTGAAAGCAAGGATGTCAAGAGAAATGTACAAGTTATTTCTCATCCTCCGGGTACAGTAATGGTCAGATATCTCATTAATGCATACTAGAGGTTTCCCACTTACAGATAAAGTCCACTTTGTTATTTGTTGATGAGAAATACACATTCCAGGGGACAGTTTCAAGTCTTCCAACTTGGTCATTTTTCCATAATTATAAATAAACAAAGATAAACATTTTTAGTGTTCAGATTTGGCTTTTTTTTTTAACAGTGTCTCCGTGGAACTGAAACTTTCTGTAAACCAGACTAGCCTCATGCTCACAGAGATCCACTTGCCTCTGAATCCTGAGTGCTGGTAATAAAAGTGTACACCACCACACACAGCACTGTTAAATTCTGAAACATCACTTTTACCTCTCATTATTATTTGTGATTTTATTTTCTTCTGTTGATTGTTTAGCACTTTTTGTTTGTATTCCTCTTTTGTTACTGAAAAAAAGTGCCTAAGAATTCTGTCTTTGTGTTTTACTTATCTGCTTTGTCTATGCATCTCCTGTGCTTATTACATCTGTAAGCTCCATTCATTTGATGATTATTTTCCTACACTTAATGCACAAAGTAGTTCTCTCTTTTAAGTTCCAAAGAAATATTAAGATATATTTTACATGGGCCCTCAAAAGTATTTTGGTAGATATCATAATTTGAATATATTAAATAATTCAATATTTTCTCATTTTTAGTACTATTGCCTATTTGAAAGGAAACCATAGTTGACCTCTCAATATTTCTGTTAGCTTTTCCTAAAATAACAAAAAATCACACCAACATTCAATGACTTCAAGCAATATTTATTTATTTTTTTGCTAATGAGTCTGCAGAGGGTTTTGTGCTGGCAGAATGAGTACTTCTTAATTCACATCTGCTTGCAGTATTTTTGTCTCTTCTCTTGGCTTCAGCACAATTAGGATGGTTTTTCAAGTGTCTCTCTTCCTCTTCCTAGGTAGAAGTCTTGCTGGTGCATGCACTCCACCAGATGAGGAGACAGGAGGAAAATAAAACACTCAAAATCATGTAGTTCCTAAGAGCAAGAGGTACCCTGATGAATTCTAATCAGTTTTAGTGAATGAAAGAAGTTAAATTATAAATACAAAATCAGGAGAGGAGAGAAGTTGAATGCATTTAATCTGTTTTGGAGAAGAAATGGCAAAACCATGAGCAAAAATATTGAGTTAATATTTTTACCAAATTTCTGAAAACTTGTAATTTTCCTTTTAAATAGAAACTGTGAATGGTGAATAAAATTATACTATTATACTAAAAAAAAGAATATGAAGTATTGCAAAAGTTAAGTGACTGGCATGGTACTGTGGTTACAGCTCTGTGGAAAAACACATTCTTAGCCTAGGTGAAGGCTTCTTTCCCTAGTACCACAGAAAGGGAGAAATGACTTATCATAGACACTTTTGAATAAGGTAGAAATTATAGAAAGCACAACTCAAAATATGAAATAAATAACCACACCCACATATATATATTGATAGTTCATTAAGAAAACAGATAGCCTGAGAATATTAAAAATGCCCAGGTTGCAAGCGAAGTCTCTTGTATGAGTGGTAGGAGATATACTTAACTGGTAATATAAGGATAATACCTAAAATATAGTAAAAATTATATTGTTTTAGGAAATCTGTAGATTCATCTCTATGCAGAGATCTATGACCTCTGCATCCACATGTATTTTTGTATGTTTACAGTAGCATGAGTGAATTCTTGCCTATTTAATAGGTTTTAAGTCCAATTCAATAGCTGTTGATTAATACCAGGTAAAAGAGCCACTCTTGAACCCATAGAGTGCAATATTGTGCAATCATTGCTGTGATTTGCAGGCTTTGCCTTTGGTAGGATCATTGATTGATCTTTAGCCATGACAACTTGAAGAGCACTTACTATGTTACTAAATGAACTCTAGAATGGCTGAATAATTAGAATGAGAACTCAGAGTTAGTGTTCTAGTTCTATGACAATTACATAACAAAATATTCAGAGACATATTTTATGTCAAAATATAAAGGCCTCTTATCAAATAAATCAGAATACCTAATGTGGTAGAAAAAAGGAAAAAATGAAAAAGATTTTTTGGATTTTATGGTTTGTCTTTTTTCAAGTCACTTCTCACTTTCAACTGTTTTATAAATTTCATTTGGCCGTATAGATACCATGTTGTTCAAATTGCCACAGGAATAAAAGCAAAATCATTTTGATTAGTTATTTCTACATATATTCCAAAAATTTGTTTTAATTTCTCAGTATTACACTTTCAAAATGATTATTCTAAAATAAATTTTGCATAAAGTTAATATAAGTTGTTATTGTGCTATCATGCCTTGATAAATAATTAATAAATTATACATGTAGTTTTATAGGTGGGAATGTTGTGTACCTAACATTCATAGATGTTCAGAATTCCATCACAGAATATATCTTTTGAGAGTATACACCCATACATATCAATAAGAATTTTAGCAATATTACAGACTTCAGTTATTAATTTTCAATTTTATCTAAATAGTAAAACTTACACATTTTAATTTTAACTTTTAAGATGTTTTTAGTAGGCATTAAATTTTATGCTGGGTGTGGTGTCACAAACCTGAATACTTGGAATGATATTGCAGGTGGATCTCTGTGAAATCAAGAACAAACTTGTCTGCATTGCCAGGTCTAGGCCAGCTGGAACTACAGGTAGACTCTGTCTCATAAAAGAAAAAATCAAGTAATTATAAGAAACTTTGACCCTTGACTCACTCAACACCAAAATGAAGAGTGATCATATTTGAGTTATTTTGAGTTATTTCATACAAATTAACCCACTGATGATCAAGTGGACAGAACCCTACAAAATCTGAATGAGCTATTAGGAGTTTAAAGGAATGATCTTCAAATGAAGATGCACGTTTCTCAAACGCCCATTGAACTTGCATGGTGTCAGTTATAGACTTGGGGAAAGTGAACAGAAAATTTCAAACCTCCATCTGAGGAAATATTATTGAATTCTACTTTTGTGCCAATATTGTATATATAAACAAGTTCTTCTCAAACAGTCTAATTCATAGGGAAACCCTTTTTAACAGTTTAAATGTACCCTGTGAATTTCTCCATCACAGTGTATGTCCATCCACATGGGGTTGACCTCTAGTAGTATGGTATAATTGAATGGTATGATTAAGAGAATCAACACATCAATGTAAAAAATATCTATTTTAAAAATATTTCTTTCACCATGTAAGAAGGCACATGCCTTCCTTTTCATACTCAAGAAGCACCATAAGTCTGAGGCTGACTTGTAAAACACAGCACCTTTATCTCCCCCTCTAACTTTTTTTCAATTTAGTTTTTCATTGAAGCTTTCTGATTTTCATACAGTATAGTTTGATGGTATTTAAATATCCTCCCCTATCTGCACTTTCCCCCACTGTCCCTTGTGCAGGCCTAGTAAGGGCCTGGACTTTCCCATCACATCAACTCTTCTAGCATTGGTAGACCTTTTGAGATTGCATGAGAGCTCCTGACTTGGCCTCCAGAGTCAGCAGAACAAACTGCGTTGTGTCTGTCCCCCTTCTTTGGGACCATCTAAAGACCCACCCATGGGCTCCAGGACTTATGCTTCCCTACTGACTAGTAGGGAATAAGCACACCATTTTCTGTCTCCTTTCCTTGGACATAGGCACTATCCATCTGAGGCTATTGAAGAATCCCTAAATAACCAGGGCTGCTTCTCCCTCCCTGATAATTCCTGAGTAGCCTGACTAGAAATATCTGGTCCTTATAGCATAAATTCAAAACAGAGAACGTGAAACCAATACTAACCAGATTTTTATACCTAATCAGAAAGCAACCTGGGTACATCAATAATACCAGCAGAATCAAACTTCAACTCAACAAAGTTAAGTTTGTGTTTCATACCAGAATCACAAGCAATAAAATAAATTCAAATGCCAAACCCATAACAAAAAGATAATACTTTATGAAGCTAAAATCATATATTCTCAACAAGCGCCACCAGTCCTATAGGAGAGTTCTAAAATGAAAATCTCCTAGAGGTAACCCAGAGTACAGAATATAAAAGAACAATCATAAACATGACCAAAGACTTCAATGAATTTAAAGAACACACAAACAACCAACTAAAAGAAGTAATAGAGGATGGGGTAATCTTCTGACTGAATTCAAGTTATAGATAGAAATATTGAAAAAAACTCAGACTGAAATACAGAAGTGAAAAATTCAATAAGCCAATTTGAAATAACAGAAGAAAGCATCATCAATAAAAGGAATGAAATGGAAAACAGAATACCAAGATTGGACAATAAAGTTGAAGAATTAGACCACTTAAGCAAAAAACATGAAAAATAAAACATGAATGAAATATGCAAGAAATTAGAGACACCCTGCATGAAAGTCAACTCCAAAATGGATCAAAGATCCCACTGAGAAACCCAAAACTCTGATAATGTGATAATGTTAGAAGAATACATAGGCAGTACCTTCCAAGATATATGTACCTGAAAAGACTTCTGAAATTGCACATCAGTTGCTCAGGAACTAAGATCAATAACTAGCAAGTATGATCTCATTAAACTAAAAAGCTTTTGTACAGCAAAAGGAACAACCATGTATGTAAAGAGAAAACTCACAGAATGGGAGAAAATCTAAACCAGCCACACATCTGACATAGGATTTATGTCCAGAATATATTTAAAAACAAGACAAACAATCAAAGAAACTCAAATAATTAAGAAAACAAAGGATCCAATTAAAAGATTGACTATGGATCCCAACAGAGAATTGTCCAACAAAAAAAGAAAGATGGCTATGACACATTTTAAAATCAAAAGCATTTTAAGATTTCATCATACCCCTGTCAGTCTGGCTAATATCAAGAGGACAAATGACACCAAATATCAGCAAGGATGTGGTGAAAGGCAAATGCTTATTCACTGCTGATCAGATTGCAAAGTAATGTTATTACTATGAAAAAATGACATGAAGAACTCTTTAAAAAATCTAAAAATGAATCTACTATATGATCCAGTTATACCACTCCTTGCATATGACCAAAGGACTCATCCTACAGGACAGATATTTGTACATCCATGATTGTTGCTGCTCTTTTCATAATAGCTAAGAAATGGAAGTAACCTAGGTGTCAGTCAACTGAATAATGGATAACGAAAATGTAGTATATTTATGCAATGCAGTTCTACTCACTGATATAGAAATACAAAATCATAAAATTTTCATGTTAATGGATAGAAATAGAAACTTATACTAAGAAAAGCAGCACAGACCCAGAATAAAAGGACCTAGGTGTCAGTCAACTGAATAATGGATAACGAAAATGCAGTATATTTATGCAATGCAGTTCTACTCACTGATATAGAAATAAAAAATCATAAAATTTTCATGTTAATGGACAGAAATAGAAACTTATACTAAGAAAAGCAGCACAGACCCAGAATAAAAGGACATATGTTCTTTCTCATGTGTGGATCTTAGCACCAAATTCTTATAAATGAGTACAAATCCTGCTGTAACTGTAGGAGGCAGGAAATGGAAAGAAGTCTTAGAAGTAAAGGGAAAGAAGGATCCTAGGAGAACTGATGGTAGGAGATAACTGATGGTAGGAGATAGTTGATACTAAGTGGGAAATGGGCAAAATGGGGGATAATCAACTAGGAAAGGAAGAGAGAGGGCTATTCAAAGAACCGTGGGTGTAAGGACAAAGGAGTTCAAGAAAGGGGGTATCATAGGAAACAGGTATTAAAAGGGGGTAATGTGGAAAATGGGAGTGCTTTAAATAGGGAGGGAGAAGGGATGTTTAGACAGA
>NW_008348789.1:5887158-5912920 GCF_000622305.1 Nannospalax galili
TTAGCTCATGTGAAATCCAGAGGGAAGTGTATTAGTTTAAAAACCTATTGAAAAATTACACAATTGCTCTGCATGAGTTCATGTATAGAGCTGAAGGCTACATAACAAAAAAAAGTGCCAGATGGAAGAAACCTCCCTTTGAGTTGTTGATGAATGTAGTCCATGAGAATCCAAAATTGCACAGGCCATTGTCACAGCCCTTGATTGCCTCCCAGAACTTGAAGGTAAGACCTTTTGATGAAGACGGAACATACTTCAGACACAGGACTTGGAGCAATGGAGCTGGAACTGCCCTGGAAGCCTCCTTCCTGGAAAAGAGCTCTCACACTTCTAGAGGATAGCATGAAACCTGCTAAGGGATAAAAACAATGGTACAAACCATCTGTAAAACTGAACAACTACAACAATAACGCACAGAAAACTATATGGGTGCAGTATTGCTTTTTGTATCTTGGGGGTAATCAACGGGTACCTAATTGGACTTAAAGTCCACTCAATGGGATGGAAGTAATGTGTGGCATTGTAAGTATGGCCCAGTACACATGAGTGGAGAGGTCATAGATCCTAGAGAATAACCGAAGTCTTATATTCTTAGACAAAGGCAATTTCTTACCATATGCTAAATAAGTATCCTGATGTTTTTAGACAGGTACTCCAGTCATCACGGATCATAAAAACTTCACTTGAAGCAGACAGAAACTATTACAGGGTACCACAACTGGCAACGCAAAGAGAATATCTGTCTATGAGATGTACAAACTTAAGTGACACATCTACAATGGAATCTCTACAGCTAAACCTCATGCACCATAGTGGAACAAGGGGTAGAGAGAATATTAATGCATTTCTCAATTCTCATCAATGAAGCTCCCTCATCCAAAAGAGGGCATTGAACACAAAAGGCCATAAGTGTCAAAGTGCCAAGAATAAGAGTATGCAGAGTGTGGGACCCTGGACAGGACTCCTATATTTAACTCTCCCACCCAGGGCTCAGTGACCATTGCAGAAGTGGGCACCGAAAGATCGCAAGATGCAGGAGAGGATGTTCATGACCATATGGAAACAGAATCTTATAGACTCCTTGGTACCTTGCTCATATGAACCTACAGTAATACTGACAGCATGCGTAAGACCCATGCAAACTCAAGTACGCAAAAACGCAGCATAGATCTGGGGAGCTCTATCGCAGGCCTCAACTTTAGCTGCCAAACTATCAGCAGCTGATTACTATGGGGTGAGGGAGAGCTGGTCTTTAAGGGAGAGAATCTGGAATGACTGAATAGACCCCAGTGGATGAACTTGCACTGACGAACCTCTGAGTACACTAACTTGACTCGATAAGCATTAAAATATATGACAGAATGCATGAAATCCAGTGGGGCAGGCTGTCGGTATTTTGAATATGGTTGGAGCTGTAAAGTCAAATAAGATTTTTTTGTATGAAATGCAGAAAAATTCAATAAGATTACACATAAAACCATTTTGCTTTTAATTGTACACAGTACAAACACATATATGTGTATGTGCATATACACACATATACACATGGGAATGTGCAACTGTGGAACAGGTTGCGGGAGACCACAGGAGTGTGTCTGATGCCTGGAACTGGAAGCAAACACAATTGTAAGCTGCCTGAAGTGGGTGATTTAACTCGAACTTAGGGCCTCTACAAGAGAAGTATGTGCTTTTGCTGTTGTCATTATGTATTTTAAGATTATTTAATCATAGTATTTCATATGCAAGCAAAAATTAATTTTAATATATATCATAATTTATGTGTTTAGAATTTCATATATGAGTATTACATTTTCTCCTCCATTCCCTCTCTTCCCCCTCTCAATTTTCTTACCTCTTCTTTTAATTATACACACACACACACACACACACACACATGCATATGTATAGAATATATGGGTATATGTGGAATTTAATGAGTTCCAAGTCTTATTCCTAAACACAGTGTGTTCTTTTAGCAGTCTGAATGATCTCCTCAGACCTTGGTATTTCTTGAATTCTTGAAAATGATATCACTGTGGGCCAGGGATATGGTTCAGTGGTTAAAATCACTGGCTGCTCTTGCAAAGGATCTGGATTTAATTCTAAGCACCCACAGGTCAGTTTACAACCATCAATAACTCCAGTTCCAGGGGAATCCTACACCATCTTCTGACCTCCATGGGCATTGCATGTCACTGATGCATTCACATTCATAAAATACACACACACACACACACACACACACCCATAATAAATAAAATAAGAAAAGAAAACACGATATTCTACTACCAGAAGAAATACTGAAAACTGTCTGTAAAAAGACATTGAGAGCTTTCTCCAATATTCTAAATTCATGCCACCTGAATATTATACACATTTTCTATTGAATGCATTGTTAAATGTATTAGTTAGATTTAAACCACTTAACTCTTTTCTTTACATAGTTAATGGAAATTGATAATTTCCTTTGAAAATTTAGTATATACCAAGTCACATTGGGTTTCTATTGAGATGCTCCAGGCCAAATCTGAAAGCATTTCCAAATCAATACATTCATCTTATTTTTCAAATTTTTTAAAGAATATTTTATTTATTATTTTTATTTTATGTGTATGAGTGTATTGCCTACATGTATGTGAGGGCACCCATGTTGTGCAATGCCACGGAGGTCAGAAAAGGGTGCTGGATTCCCCTGGAACTGAAGTTAAGGATGGTTTATAACCACCATGTGGATGCTGGGAATTGAACCCAGGTACTCTACTTAAATCCTCAGTAGGAAAATGATATAAATTAACATTACTAATAGGAATTGTTTGTGTAGATTTAATTATTGAATGATACTATATTGTTAAAGCAGTAGTATTTATACCATTGACTTTTTGTTTGTTTTTTAAAATTTTTTTTTCATTTTATGTTTATGAGTGTTTTGCTTGCATGTATGTAAGTGCAACTCTGCTGTTTAGTGTCCACAGAGGCCAGAAGAGGGCATTAAATCCCTTGAAACTGGAGTAACTGACAGTTGTTAACAGCTATGTGGGTGCTTATAACCAGCCTTTGTCCTCTGCAAGAGTGGCCAGTGCTGTTATCCACTGAACTGTAGTTCCAGCCCCTTATGTGGTCATTTTAATATTTGCAATTTTTGTAAGGTAGTAGTATATACTTTCCCTGAATTATGCCCTAAATGACACATTTTAACTTTTTTTCTGAGTATAGTACAAGTTAAATTTGCGGTTACTTGGAATTGTTAATATTCTGGTGACCTAATCATTCTTATATTGATAATAATAATGTTAGAATGACAAAATGAAATATGAGGCAGATAGTGTTTGTCAAAACTGCTTGCATAGTGATGGCTGAAATAATAAAGATACAGGTGCCTCAAGATACTCTGCAGTTCATTATGTTAAAATGTTTTCTGGTTTTCTTGTTGAGTTATTTTTCATTTAGAAAGTGAATAATCAGTGGACACCACATAAGCATGGCACCAAATAAGATGCTGATTATATTTAATGATAATGTAGACTCACAAATACTGGAAAGCCATGCGTATAAATATGTGAATTGAAAATTATATATCAGTTTCAATAAAAAGAGATCTATTGTTCACTTGAAATACTAAGTTTTCCGATCAATAATTAATACATTATGCCTAAATGAATTAGCTTCTTTATAATTGCTTCCTGAAATATAAAAATAAAGCTATTATCTTCCTCACAGGTCAGTGTAGGAGGCAACTAAGTAATGCTTATTACTTAATGCCAGCACACATGAATCAATAGACTAATAAATACTAATTTTTAAAAAGTATTCTGGAAACTTGAAGATTATATCTTCTTGAGATATATAATACTGTTCATGATTTCATTTATTTAGTTGAAATTTTGTCAACATTTATTCAGAAAAAAATTATCAGTATTTCTATGCAATAAGCCAAGGATACAACCCTTAGAAAGTTACAGAAACAGAATAAAATTTATAAAAAATAATATAGTGATATTTCAGAGAAAGATTAATATGTTCATGTAACTATGACATCTTTCGATCTTGCAAGTTATGTTACGAAGAACAATAAAGATAATGAGGCAGCACATTATCTAAGTACTCCAGGATGACGTGGAGGCCATCATGGAACATCCTACGGAAAAGGCTCTCAAGGTGAAGAGATAGAGAAAGTGAATTCAAATTAGTGCAAATAATCCAGGCAAAGGGATGAGTGCATAGATCCACAATGATAAGACCTGGAGCAAACTCTTTGCCAGCAGAACGCCACAGCCACTCCTGAAGGAAAATCTGTTCTAATTTCAGTAGAAAACCTTCCAGAGATGTTATGGAAGGTGTGGACAAAGATTATTATAAATACATTCTAGGTTCTGCTAACTGATGAATTAGCTTCTTGAATAGCAAAGAAGCTGAATAGCCAATTTGGCTATGATGGACATATAATAAATAAACTATTGGAGATGGGAAAAATGGACTTATTTCGAAGTAATGTTGGAAGTAGTACTAAAATAATGACTTCTTGAACAGCAGTAAGTTAAAAGGCAAATTCTGCATAGCTGGTGAAAAAGTAGATGTTGGTGCAATCAGGAAAAATGGTTCAATATTGTGATAGGAGGAAGAGAGAGAAAAAAAAATTAAGTGTACATTTACTATATGCAAAATAGATTTAAAATAGGTTTGCATATGTATGTGTGTGTGTCTGTGTGTCTGTGTGTCTGTGTGTGTCTGTGTGTCTGTGTCTGTGTCTGTGTGTGTGGTGTATGGGTTCCTGTGCAAATGTGTTTGTAGCTGAGCACACCAACACATACAGGTATGGAAGTCAGCACAGAGTCAGAATTATTTCTATCATTGCCTGCCTCATTTTCTAAAACAGGATCTCTTATTTTCTCTGGATCTTATCATTGTCTTTTCTTTTTGAATGGCTTACCAAGTATCCAATAGTTACCTGACACTGCTCATGCCAGTGCTGTGGTTACTTTACAGGTTCATGGTGCCACATCCAATTTTTATGTAGGAATTCGGGATCTCATGTTTGTGCCAGAATCAATAACCTACTAAGTCATCACCCCAGGTCTTAATATAGATTTCTATAAAAGAGTGGTATACATTATTAGAACTCATGGACAATGCATATCAAGGCTGCAGCAACATTTTACAATAATCATGATATAATAGATTATTAAAGGTGTGAGACAGAGTAGAATTATTCAGTTTAAACAACAGGAGTGAAATGTAAAATCCTACCCCTAAACAGCCAGCATTATTTCAATTTTCATTTGTACTTTAATTATTTTCTTTGTTTTCTAATTTTATAGCTGTTTTCATCACTCACATTCTCTTTAATCCCTGTCATCGATGTCTAGTACTTCCATACAAATCTCTGTCTAACATTTCTTCCATTTGTTTTGTTTGCTGACCAACAAAACAAAACCTTTCTGTGTGACCATGGATTTGAGCATGGATTGAAGTCTGGAGATTTGCTAAGGGCGCACGACTGAAAACATTGGTTCTACCTTTCCCAGAATCTATCACTAGCCAATAGTTCCACAATAGGGTAAAGGTCTCAAGAGCTCTTTCCCAGTTCATAATGACTCATTTACAGGGGAAGTCCTGTGCAGACTCACTGTAAATAACCAGATGCTATGAGTTCATGATTGTAATGGTTGTTAGTGTCAAGAGGATGATATTTCACACTTCTCTCTATATTTTGGCTCTTGCATTCATGCCCCTCATCTACAATGTCACCTGAGCCTTAGAAAGGATGATATCTATCTGGTATAAGGCCAGGCTCTCAACCATGACTTACTCTCAGAATCTTGGGTAACCATGAGTCTCTGCGTTCACTGACATTCATTCCAAATAAAGGCCTTTCTGATAAAGGCCTAGAGTACCATTTGTTTATAGGTAGAAATATAAATACTTAGAATACAGTTTGAAAATATGTCAATTTATTTAAACACAACAATAATTTCTTTTCTTGCAATTTTTACCTCCCAAGTATGTATTTTAGACTAGGTTTACAGCACCAAGCATGGATTCCTTTCTGTTGAGTGGGCCTCAAATCCAAACAAAGAGTGGTTTGTTACCCCATAGGAGTTTTGCATCTATTGTACACATCTTATCTGGCAGATTGGTTTCATAGTTCATAGGGATCGTAGTTGGGCAAGATCACTGGTACCCTTTCTACCCCAGTTGGCCACATCACACTTTCTGAACACTTTGAAATGTAGCCATCAGGAAGGAAATATGCAGCTCAGTTTCAGTTCTAGACCCAGACCTGATAACACACAGAATTTCAAGGTAGAAGAGATAATTCACAATGACAGCCAAGGAAACCAGAATAAAATATGTGTATGCTGCTGTGACTAATCTTGACACTAAACAGTGAGTGCTTTTGTCATTCATTGATCAAAGAAAAGTTAAAATTGAAGTGTAAGTTTACTATTTTGCTACCAGAAAAAAAAAATAAATAAAATCCCTGGTGTCCTTAGCAAGGGTGTTTTATTAAAAGATTGAGTAAAGGAAACAAAAACTATGGGTGGAAAAAAACCTACAGAAGTTTAAAGAAAATACATATTTTTCTAGTGTTGATCAAATGATCTTGTGGGGAGTAAATGAACTGAAATGAAGTTGTAACATTTTTAACTTAAAGAATAATAACTTGGTGATTAATATAAAATACCAATCATATAAAAATTCATATATATGAATTTTTGAGGGTACTTGAGAGATAAAGGCACAGAGAGAGAATGAGGGAGAGAGAGAACATGAATAATAGTATGAAGTTTGAAACTATATTAAAAAAGAAAGATCATATACTTATCTTGGTAGGTACAACTGTATCTAAATGAATTTGAAAAAAGAAGATATGTTTTCCTCCTTATCTGCCTACTAATTACAAGCTGGTTTATGTTTAGTGAAAATATTAACACACTGTTCAACTGCTTAATAAGAGCCTAGAAGATACATATTCATGCTTTTGCAATATTCAGTCGTGTTAACTAATTCTAGAGGGTGACTGGCCATTCTGTATAGCATGGCATAATTTTCAAGGAGTAAGCTGAATTTAAATATTATGTAAGATTAAAATATTATTGTTGAAGAAAAGATATAAAGTTTTAAAAACTGCTAGCCTATGTCAAATACTTAAATATATAAGAGAATATAAATTTTCTTTGCTTTGCTGAAAATGCTCCAGTACACAGACAAAAAGAATGTTAAATTGTCAGGCAACAACAAATATGTTTAAAAATTATTCATCTTTCCAATCCATCATGAAATACAAACATTTCTTTTAGATTCAGTCTCACAGCCATCTGAATGATTGGCATTAAGATAAAAAAAAAAAACAAAAAAAACAAACAAACAAAAAAAAAAACACCACAATGAATACTAGGGAGGTTGTAGGGAAATAAGAGACGCCATTCATCACAAATGCTGAAGAGGATACAGGGCAAGAAGAGCATTGTATCACGGACTGACACATTGAAACAGTCATTGTGGAAAGTAATATGAAGGTTTCTCAAAAATAAGATTTTATTCAGTCAGAAAGAAAACGAAATCCTGACCTTTGCAGGAAAATGGCTGGAACTGTAAAGTATTATGAAAAGGAAAACAAGCCAGGCTCGTATATGGGTATTATAGTGTGTGTGTGAGTGTGTGTGTGTGTGTGTGTGTGTGTGTGTGTATGTATGTGTGTTGTGAAATGGGTATATAAGTCACAATAATAAAATGTAGAATGAGTCCTGTACAATAAGGAAAGTGGAGAGTGGACAGGGGATAGAATAATCAAGAGGCTATAACGAAATCAAAAGTGCTCTTGGTAGAGTGAGAAGGGATATGTGACATATGGACTGGAAACAAGGGTTCATATTTGTGTGGAGACAAACATGAAAAAATGATAGATGATAATCCCTTAATACAACCAATTATGTTGTGGGCTAACTTGATAACTTCAAAAGTTAAATGAAAAAAATTGCACACTCTTTTACCAACAAAGTATGTCATTTTTTAATTTCTCCAAATTAAAAAGAACTGAAAACAGGTAGTGTGACATCACATCCATGGTCAAAATGAGAGGGAAAAGAATGCATGTATGTTTGCTACTTAACTTATATTCACTATTCTTATGTAGCCCAAGACCCAAAGCCAGAGCATGATGCTACCCACAGTGAGCTGCACCTTCTCACATCAATGAAGTAAATACTACTTAAAAAATACTCAAAGCCCGGGATGGGGATTGAGTCCAGTACGGCCTATATAGAGAGTTACAGCCCAGCTGGGATACAGGAAGGCCCTGTCTCCAAAACCCCATGAGAAAAACAAAACATCAACAACCCAAATTCTCAGGTTTACCCATGGGCCATTTGGTCTAGATACCACTTTACGGTTCTCTTCTCAAGTCATTCAAATGCTGTCGAGTTAACAACTAAAACTATTATTTCAACCCTACCCCTTGTCAACTTTACACACAAAGACATCATTTAAGCCAAGCTTTCATCTTTTCTTCCCAAATCTAATATTTATCTACAATGTAAAATATACTCTGGCTCTTAAGTCACCATAGTCTAAAAATTCCAATGGTACAAAGCCCTAGTCTCTGTGAGTTCCAGTAAAATCTGAAGTATGTTATACTCTTCCAAAATAGAATAGCACTAAATAAATATTCTTATTTCAAAATGGAAGAACAGGGACATAGAAAATAAACAAACACACTGAAGTCCTCTGGAGAAACACCAAATCTTAAAGTACTACATTCTGTTTCTGAGGCTTATAATGTATTATCCTGGGACATAGGTAGACCTTCTCCTCCAACTCTGTTACCTGTAGCACACACAGTTGATCTCATAGACTTAGATGAGTTCTGCTCCATACCTGACGCTGTGCTTGTCAGGCATCCCAAGGTCCTGGCTTCTCCAACATCCTGAGGTCTTCATTGTAATAAAGGCTTTCCCTTCACAACTTCATGAAATGACTTCTAAGTGCTTCTCTGCAACAACTTTAACCCTGGCCAAATCTTCACTCCATGACCCTCCTCATTCTTGCATTATTTGTTCATTCAGAACCAATGTCATGTGAATGATGCTAAGATATTGCCAAATTCTGTTACAAGCTCTAGATGTAACCCAGGCCTATAGGGCCTTCATAAGCAGCAAATATAAGACTATCCTGCTTGAAATATCCTTTGCTCTAAATTGAACATGACTCAAATTCTTCATTTGAGAACTCTCTTATGAAGATTCTTTAATTGATAGATCAGCACAGAAGCCTCGTGCATTGTATGGGAATTAGGAAAGTGTTTTCTCAGGGTCAGCACACAGAAGTCAATACAGCATGGAAAACTCTCTTGATTGGAGAAGTAGTGACAATTTTATCTCGGGGGGGGGCAATCAACAGCTATCTAATTGGACTTAAAGTCCTCTGAATGGGAGAGAACTCATGGGTGTCACTGTAAACTCAGCTAAAGACACATGGCAGGAGAGGACATAGATGCTAGAGAAAACCGTTTCTCTTTCATATCTCTAGGAAAGTGAAATTGCTTACTATATGCTGAAATTTGATGCTTGTATTTACAGACAAGCATACCGTACACCACTCATCAAAGAAGATTTTTTTTTTTTTTTGCAACAGATGGAGGCTACTGCATAATTGCACATCTGATCAGGCACAGAGAACAAATGTATGAGAGATGCCCAGTACTAGGTGACACATCAACAGTTGAACCTTTACAACTAAGGCACATGGAATATAGGGGAATTTGAGCTAGAGATAAAACTAATGCATCCCTTAACTCTCACCAGTAAATCTCCCTTAAAGAACAGAGTGTGATACACACAGAAATCACAGCTGTTCACATTTTATAGAATAAGGGAACGTAGAGCATAGGATAGTACTCCTATATGGAACCTCAACCACCTCTGGCTCAGGGCCATTTCAGAACAGGGAACAGAAAGATTATAAGAGTTGGGACTGGTTCAGGAACACAGGGAAACAGAGGCTTACAGGCCGCTAGAAGTTTGCACATGTGAGCTTGTGCCATTGAGCACAGAACCCATGCCAACCCAACTAAACAAGGGTCCAAAGGGAAGAAGAGAAATAAGATAGGCCGGCACGAGATTGAGAACTATTGAAGACTGCTGCTGGGTGAGGGAGAGTATGAGTTACATACCATCACTAGATGAACTGACTAGACTCCAGTGGACATATTTACACTGAAGGACATTTTGGTACAAATGCAGAATATATGAGGTCAGATGGGGGCACTGGGAGGCATGGATGGTGAGGTGGTACTAGGTTTGATTAGAAACTGTTGTATGAAACTACAAAAGATCAATTAAATATATGTATCCAACCAACCAACCAAGCCACATAGACCCATATTCTTAGTTGAATTTTCACATGAATGGTCCTTCTCATCATTCCAAAAAGGATACTTGTTCTTTCTGAAATCCCATGAGACTGTCACAAACTGTCTTCTTTCTCTCAGGTATCTTATCATCCACCTTTACTTCCAAGTTCTTACCAAAATGTTCTATTAAGATCTGACTCCATTTTTTTTACTGAAAATTCACTACTTGCTACTCCATAACATCCTGTGAAATTTTTCCAAATGAAAATAATATAAAACTTTGGGTTTGAGTTCCTCATGAGGAAAACTTTCAAAATCCTTTTCAAAAATTTTGGAATGTATAGTCACAAGAGATAGCATCTCAGAATTCCCTTTTCCCTAATTAAATTCAAGGTTTGCTTTACTATAGACTTTGAGTTTTCCTGCAACTTCTTAATGCCTATAACAAACATTCAAATTTGCTAATTGCAATTTTCAAAGCTTGAGAAGTATTGATCAATAATATATTTTATTCTAATATTCTTGAAATGCTTAAAATGAGTATATAACTAAAACGATAAACATTCAGTCAAGCCCTTTTTCCTACCAACCAGTAAACATAAGTTTAATTAATTTTAGATTTACTTTAAAGATAATATCTCAGATTATTGTTTGCATTTTGGCATTCACCATTCACAGAGAAAATATTTGAAAAAAAATGAATGCATGAATACAAACTCGTCAGATAGAAATGCATGTGAAAATGTCTCAATGTCAATTGCTTTGGAATGAATTCTTCTGTATGAAAAAAAAATAAAAAAATAATGATTAAAAAACAATAATTAGTAGATGTGAAAAACATTACCATTGAAATCTACCTGATGACTTTATATTCATGCTCAGATGCCTAGAAGCTCAGAAAGTAACCAACTGTGACTAGTAATAATCAGATATTTAGAGATTAGAAATGCATGTGCAAACATCCAATGTCAATTGCATTGAAAAAGAATTTTTCTATATGAAACTGTGTATTTTAATAATGAAATGGAGATCTTTTTAAAGGTTAAAACATCATTTAATTTATGTCTTATAGGGTTTACACTGAGTACAATATTGTATAACTGTAATAATTCAACTGTAAACCTAAAAATTTACAGCCAAATTTGAAAGAGATGCATCCTACCTCAGGAAAACGTTATTGAATATGTCAATTGTGTTGTAATGATATGCTTCTTCTAAGTATGTTGTTATTAAATAAATCATTTTTAAAAATTAAAAAAAATGAATGCATTATTTTATAAATCAGTGTCCTTAATTATAAAATTTACCAGGGTTACATTTTAATTAACACTTTTATGGTAATATTTTACTGCATTTTATTTAAAAAAATGTTTAAATTGAGTGTAAAATATTAGGGGTTGAGTTGACTAAGGTATTTAATCAATCTCTATATTATATGCAGCTTTTGTTTAGATAAGTGAAAATTAATCAAGCACAGAGAACAGACTATACATTCACATTTTAATATGATTGCGCATCCTTTTAATGCAATATTATATCTTTAATAAGTTTCAAATTCAAATTATTATTGAGATATTCCAACAACTCTATTTAAGATTGAGGTGGAGAGTTTAAACTAAAATTAGTCACTTTCTAGTATTGTAGTACATTCATTTGCATGATTTCCAAACAGAGGGACTGTTTGTTCTCCTTATTGTTTTGATTATATGTTAGTATTTAATTATTTTTCATATTCTAGTGGAAGTGCATTTGGCCTAAGGAGTTTATTCTACAAATTATAAAGGGTTGATATGCAGCCTTTTTTAGCCTCATCTGTTCCAACATCATGCTGAATAATGCAACAATGGTGATGACTCTTAATTTGCAAGATGAGTATTAATTTTCAATGAGCTCAAATATGTTGTTTTATTATAACAAGAATTGCCAATCCAAAAATCTCATATATTTTTCTCAATAAATTGATTATACAGACAAAGATTTGTCAATTCAGCCTTCTTACTGAAAATCACTGCTTGCCTCTTTACGTCTTAAAATTGTGTGATCGTCCAAAAGAAAAATAATTTCATGTTTGCTGTCTAAGCTTAAATTTCTTAATGCACATGGTTGTATTTTAATTGAAGATATGGTATCTGGTTGTTATGATCCAATAATCATGGCTTTTTCTTATGAAGATATTTTGTTCAGAAAAGCTGTCTCACCTCTTCTCCAGATTCCTCATCTCCAAACTTAATAATTGACACCTTTATCTACAACATATTAACAACTAGGAATTAGACATAACAAGTGAAATTCAAGATTTTCCACCATCATTGTTTTATATACTTGTCATTGTGACATTTTTGTGTTCACATTGTTTTCAATATAATAGTGAATCCTGTACTTTTTACATAATTAATACTCACTAGTTGTTAATTCTAGAAAACTCTTCTGAGTTTTCTAACTTTGAATACGAGTTTAGGAAACACTACACAAAAACTAAAAATAGATAACTTTATAGATACGATTTTGAAATATTTGCATTTAAGTAATGGAAAATTCTCCTGTGTGTGATGAATCATCTCAAGGTATGTGGCGGGAGTCATAGTGTTACTTGAAAAGCAATGCATTATTCAAGTACTAAAAGGGAAGCAAAGTCAGAGTGCACCGGGAAGGAGAGGCAGAACAGGAACGGCGTCAATACCAGCCATAACAATTCAAAATTGGATGAAAAAAAAAATGAAGTGAAGATTCTATAAGGAAAACTAAATATGAATACAGTTACCAGATGTGCACAGGCCAAGCATCTTGAAGAAATTCAATTCATTTGTGGGAAGTGATGAAAGAAATAGGAAAAGGAAAATGTCCTATATGCCCTATAACAAAATAAACCTCAGCACCAGTTTTCCACAACTATAAATGTTAAAGACCTGGCTTAGTTATTTATAAGAAATCTCCCACCTGTAATAATGGCATAGATCAATTCCTGATTCAAACAGTTGCTCACATGTATCACAGCATATTGAGTTATGAAGCAGAATGGACTGACAATTGAAATAGTTAATTAAATTTAAACAAAAAAATCTGAACACTTTATGACCTGTACAATTTATTGTTTAATATTTGAAAATGCTTTCTTGGTCATTTGAAGAAGCTCAAGCCTAATTAATGCAAATACATATAACACACTATGAGAAGTGTGTTTTCTTTTTAAATTTCTTTATTTTTATTTTTTCCTTTTTATATACTTATTGTTTGAGAATGATTTTCTGTCGCCCAGACTGACTGAAATAGAACTCACTGTTTAACTGAACATAACATGAATTCCTTTTCCTCTTGACTATATCTCTCAGATTCTGGCATTAAAGATATGGACCATTACAGCTAGCTGACAATTATTTCATATTCAAAGGAAAAGAAGGAGTTGAGAACCAGAGGACAGCATCACACTAAAGATTCATGCTGTCCTGTGGAAGTGGGGTACATATTCATAGAGAAAATACATTGCCAAGGAACTACAAAAGAAGAAGAACACAGGAGGAACATTTACCCAAGACTTTCAATATAAGTAACACAGTGTGTATAAAAAGTAAACCAAGAAAAATAGCAAGCTTAAAAAAGCAAAATTCTAAGAATTTATTTTCATGATATAATCCTCTCCAAATAAAAATCATGCTGCCAAAATTTCAAGGCAAATATATCTTACAGATATTATTCCTTGGTCTTTACAATAGGCTGGGAAGTATGTGTCTTGTGATTTTGTCAAATTGGAAAACAGTAGAATTTTTTTCATTTCATTCATATCCCAGACTTCTCTTATTCACATGCAAATCAGAATGGTATTCTGTTTCCCATATTTCTTTAAAATCTAATCTAAATTTTCTCCATTTGTGTATTCGCTGTATGACTGACTGAATGGTGCCTCTATGGTTATTAGCTGCCTACTTGGAGAGTAGAAATTAATTGCACCACAATTGTTAAAAAGTACTGCAGCATCAAAAATTCTTTAAAGCATTTGCAGGCTTAATGTTGTGCAAAATGATCTATTAGTTACAACTATATTTAAGCTTATGTTTTCTTTAGGCTGAAATGGAATAATTTCTCAGTTTGATGGAAAATGCACTAAGTATCTTCAAAGCACATTTTGTAATGTGTCACAATTAATATTCTGACAATAGCTTTCCCTTTATAGCAATCACATAATATTTTATGGCTTCTTTCTTTTATATCATATTTCAATTTCATTCTAATTCCAAATATGGGAGTGAGAAAACCACAGAATTAATGCTTATACACTGTCATGAAGTATATTTATACCCAATTTCTAATATAATGTGTTCCAAAATCACCCAAGTCATTAGAGGAATAAAGCAGACAGGTCTGAGTTTTGAGTTGAGGTTTGGATGCTTTTATTATTATTTATAAATTATTTTCTTTATGTGCATGCCTCCAATCAATCCAGGTTTATTCTGTATCTATTATAAGTAAAGCATTATGTGAACAGCTGGGTTGCATCTCTGAGCAAGACTGACTTGTCTTCTGTTTCCAGGAAACTTACTCATCTCTGATAAGACACCCACAAACAAACCAGACAAATATATGATCAATTACCCCAACAGAAATCATTAGTCTGTGATTCATACTCTGAGATTACACTAAAAGAAATAATATGATAATGGTGAGGGCAATTAAAATTGCTTTAATATGGGAAAGCTCTCTAACCAATTCTTATACTCATTAAGAAAAAGATAAAAGAGTGAACAAATAAAAATGAAGTTATTTCAAAGAGTGCAAATAGACACTACATTTCATTTTATGGCAGGCCATATTACCACCTAACATTGACTCTAAATTTTTTCCACATCAATTCCAAAAGGTATGTTCTAACTATACCCTTTCTTTCGCCTGTAATGAATCACCTGTTGTTTGAAGACATGGCAAGCATGGAAGTCCATGCTCTTAACTCAGGGAGTCCTCACATATTATCCTAATTTAATCTTCAAGATCTCTTTATCATTCATTCACCATGTAGATAGAAAAGTAGAGGTGAAAGACATGTTATCAGGGAATTAATGAGGCTTGGATAAAAGACTGTGCTTTTATATGTTGAAGGAACAGTGTGAAGAGTGATTACATTATTCTTTTGTAAAACAAACAACCAGAAAACACGTTTATTAGTTACTTTTCTACTGCTTTAATAAAATAAGGTGACAAGGCAATTTACAGCAGGAAAGGTTTATTTGGGCTTATTGTTCCAGAGACAGAGTCCATAATGGGGCAGATGACAGCAGTTAGCTGAAGCAGCAAACTGTGGGAACACATCTCCATTCACACACAGCTGAGGAGAGAAAGAGAGAGAGAGAGAGAGAGAGAGAGAGAGAGAGAGAGAGAGAGAGAACACTGGAGTGCTATAAGTGGGGTAAGACAATAAACAATCAAAGCCCAACCCCAGTAACACACTTCTTCCAGCAAGGCTCTACATACTAAAGTTTCTACTACCTCTTCACTTGGGAAGCAAGTATTCAAATCTAACATTTGTCCCTAACAATGCTAAACTGAAACATAACAATGAAAGAATAAAACAAGTGTCCACAAATGATACCTTTTTCCTTTCACAAATCATGTTTTCCTCTTCAGGCTGTCAATGAAGATGGTCTCATTGAGAAACTATCAGGTTTTCCAGGACTCATCCTGTATTCAATTACTCATTTGGAGACTTTTAATATTGTTTATAATGTTATTTTTCTCTGACAGCTCCATACACACAGATAACATATTTAGTCCTTTTCGCATCTTACTGACCTCATCCTTCTCCCTCTCTCAATAAAATTCTTCTTCTTACCAAAATGCCCTCTCTAATTTTTACAAACTATTTTTTTCCATTCATTAAGTTTAATTAGGGTTTCTAGAGGCTTTATAAATTTAAAATAATATTTTTCTTGCCAATTTTTAAACTCAAACTCCAGTTGTCAAAAAGTTAGGTGGGGAGCAAATCACTGTTCTTCAATCCCAGCACTCAGTAGTCCATGGCAGATGGTACTCTATGAGAGATCACAGCCTGGTCTACATAATAAGTTGTAAGCCAGCTGGGAGATCCTTTCTCAAAAAGAAAAAAAAAAAACAAACAGAAAAACAAAAAAAAAAGGTAGTCAGATGACAAAGGCTTTAGCAGTAGTACCCATTCTAAAAAAAAAATCTACAAAAAAGCAAAATAAAACATTATAAATATACCATAGAATAAAACTGCTAATTACCAAGTAACAACAGTCAGTGTTAAGATCCTAAAAAAAAAAATGGAAAGAAAATTAAAAAAGAAAAAAAGTTGTATGTCATCTGAAGAAGCCAGGAGGATGGAAGGAAGTATGGACAATGCAAAAATGCTACTACCAAAAGCTATAGAAAAAGTAAATATATAACAAGCATATGTAACTAGCAAAGAATGGGAGCATGGAAGCACAGAAGAAAAGAAGCTAAACTAGAAAATATTTCATATATGTTTTAAAATTGCTGGAGATAGTCTTGGACATTTTGCATGGTAGGAACTGGTGAGTAGGCTTTACTTATGTTCCTTTAAGAATGAATCCTTTTGCTCGCCATGGTGGCACTAGGGAGGTAGAGGCAGATGGATTTCTGTGAGATCAAGTCTAAATTGCAAGTGTCAGGCCTGCTGGTCCTGCAAGGAGACTCTGTCTCAAAAATGACTAAAAATATTGAATTGTTAAGGACAGTTTGGAATTTATGCTAGTGCTTTGTATTTCTCAGCATGTTTATTTTATTGTGTAATATTTGCTTTCAGTCTGATGCTAAATCAATACTGGTTGTCATTTTGTTGAGACTTTTTTCCTTGTTATTATTTTTATATTTTTTCCTATGCTGTTTTCATACTAACAGTTTCTTCTTTCTTCTCTTGATTCTCCTGTAAACATATTGGGGACACGACTGTTTTAAAAACTGTTTGTTAGTTGCCCTATCTGGTTCCATAGGTTGAATGTTTATTGCACATTCTAAGGGTCTGGAAGAAAAGGGAGTGTGGCATAGCGTCGGTATACCACTGTTGGGTAAAATAATGTGAATTGGAACAAAATATGAATTACCTTGGACCCTGAATAACAATGATTCATAAAAATGAATTACTTTACTTAAAACACTAAGTCAAGTTTATGAACACAAAAGTCAAGATTCTGAAGGGCTTAAAATAGGAGGAGTAAAACAGGTATGAAAATTAGGAAGCAAGAATAAGTTCAAAGTCCATCCACCTGCAATACTCCCACACTTCCTGTAAGGAGGCAAATTTGATAGAGGTGTCCATCAATTCAAACCATATAGACATCTCCAAAAAGTCACTGAAGTAAATGGACGTTTTGTTGCATAAAATAGTATACATTTCAATCCTGAAACTATTCTGACAATCTTGTATATAGTGTTTCCCTATAGTGGATCTGAACTTAATTTATCTTTATCTTAGAGAGCTATGGTGTGGGAGACAGGCTTGCGCCTAGGATGATATTGCAAGTGTCAGGGTAACATGGTTTCTAGGAATCCAGGCTCTGTAATCTGAAACCCAGTATGCTAATGACGCATCCTACCCTCTATTCTGTGATAGGTCGTTAAGTCTGTTATGCTAATATGATGCTAATAATGTATCCTACTTGCTGTACTGTGATAGAATGTTAAATCTGTTATGCTAATAAGGTTTCCTACTTGCTATGCTGTGATAGGATGCTAAACCTGTTATGCTAATTAGGTTTCCTACTTGCTGTGCTGTGATTGGACCACTACCCCTATATAAGCTTGTGCCTTCCTGCAATAAACCAGACCTGTGTAACTGAACCTGGTCTCCTGTGTCTGAATGCAGCTCCGCTGACATAGTCTCCTCACCAGCCCTCCAGTCTGGGACCGGGTAGGAGAGGCAATGACAGGAGGCAGCCCAGGGCAGGCAGAAGAGCAGCCTTGATGCCCATGAGAACAAAGGAGCGGAACCCACGAGAATGGAGTAGCTGCTGCAGGCAGTGACCGCACTATGGATTCGTCATTTATTGCACAATTTTGTTCATGATTATTAGGAGTCATATTTTTATCTAGACATTTATAAGAAAGCTTAAAGAAATATGTCCAATGGGAAAGATCCATATTTTTCAATTTGTAGATGCTTTGAAGGTAGCCTTAAGAATAGAAGAACAGGCAAAACTGATATGTTGATATAGTTGTTTCACAGGGGAATAAGCCACACTAGACAAATTGAAATATTGACAAAGTGAGGTAAATCATTTTGGGCATCTGTTGTCAGTTGAAGGCCATCAAGGATTATAATTGAGGAGCTGGCCAATTGTAAAAATGAGATGTGCTACTACAGAAAAATGCTCAACTTTTTTTAGGACTGCTATAATATGACAGACAATATCGACACTTTTATTCATGACTATACCTTGTTGAATTTTTTCTATCAGTTTTATTCTTTTGCAAATGGCATATAAAATTATAGACTTATAAAGTATAAAATGGGTTGTTTTGGTGTATGTGTTTTATTAAATGACTATTATAATAAAATATCTCACACAATTTCATTCACTGTGTGGTTGAATATAATGTAGACACATTAAGATATATTCTCTTCCAAATTTCAGAATTATGTCAGACATACAAAGAACATTAATACTCCTCAAATGATTCCATAAAATAAAATGGAAGGAATACCTTCAAATTGTTTTTACAAAGCCCGTGTTGCACTAACACACAAACCAGAGAAGATACAACATAAAATGAAAATTGTAGGTGAATCTCTCTGAGGAACATATGCAAAAATTCCTAATAATATAAAAACTGAATTAAAGTGCACATTAAAAATGTCATCCATCAGTATCAAGTTTACTTCATTTCAAAGATGCAGGGATGGCTCAAAATATATAATTACATGAATGTATTTTGCACCATCAATAGACTCAATAGAGAAATCATATGATTATTTCATTAGATTTAGAAAACTCCTATGACAAAATACAGCATCATTTATGATAAAAGTAATGGATATATCTAGGATATAGAGGACATAAGCCAATAAAGATAAAGGCAATATCCAGCATGTCCACAGAAAATATCATAGTAAATCGAGACAAACCCAAAACATTTCCACTAAAATCAGAAACAAGGAAGTATGTCAGCTATCCCTGTTCCTGTTCAACATAGTACTTGAAGTTTTAGCTAGAACAATAAGGTAAGTGAAATAAAGGGCATACAAATAGAAAGGGAAATAGTCTAAGTATCCTTATTCGTGGGTGATAGGAGTCTATGCATAAAAGACAATAAGATTCCCATCAGAAAACTCCTAGGGCTGATAAACACATGCAGCAATGTGACGGGATACAAAATTGGCACACAAAAATCAATAGTTTCCTACATACCAACAGAAAACATAGCAAGAAAGAAACAGGGAAACAATCCCAATTTCAAATATTCAACAAAATGTTATTAACTACATTTTCTATATTGAAAAACAGAGTGCCACAAGTTATTCACCCCATGAAACTGAAACTTTACAATTTTCCCTAACATCTCCTCAATTCTCTGAAAGCTTAGCCCCTAGGAACTACTATGTAATTGTCTCCATATAGGAATTGAGTTTTTCAGATTCCACATATGGCTTATTTCACATAGCATGATTAATAACTTCCTGACACATCATTACTGTTGAAAATAACGGTATATGTTGCTCTAAAACTGATCAACTATGCTGTTTATTTTGAATGTATATGTGAACGTACATACATACATATACTTTATTTTAATTTTCTATTTTTTTTTGCTTATTCCACTATGAAACCCGAGTTGCCATATTTTACAAGCAATAATTTCATATTGGAAAATTAGCTAGCCCTAGAAAATACCGACCTGGTTATTTTACACATAGTAGGCATAAGGACAGATTATTAAGCAACCTGATTTTTTATTGCAGCTAAATGGCAGGAAACAGTCTGCTAATATAACAGAAAATGTTTAGATTCATTGATCTTGGGAGGTCAGCCCTAAGCCAACCTGTTACTGAAAACACCTGTAATACCTGAACACAAGCGTTTAAGTACAGCTTACTCCATTTATATAAATTTTGTATCCACATTTTCTTAGTGCCTCTCTTTAAAATCTCCTTCCTGTCCCCAACCTTTGAAATACTTTTGAGACAATAGTTCCCTATTGCAATCATCTTTTCTTACACACCTTTTCCTTGTCTTAACTGGCTTGCCATTTAACCAGGTGATAGACTTAGGTTTGCTGATTATTTATTGTGAGTCTAAAATATTTTTAAGGCCAAAAATAAATAACATCCTTCAGATTCAGATTGTGCTTTATTTTGAAGAGTTTACATTATGTAATGAGACAAGAATTTGGGTTTTATATTTATACTATTAATTTCAATGCTTCAGTTTGAGAATCTCTTGATAGATAAATTATGGTGTCATTCTCAAGTATGAATCAGGATTACAAGAACAGTAGGTCAAACATTTTACACATGGACTGGAACATTTTCTTACTTTTTCAATGAATATTAAAAAAAATTAATACATAAGAAACCTATGAACTTAACCAATTCTTGAAATTAAGTTCTTAATTTTAATTTGGTAGTCTAAAAATTTAGAATTTGAGAGCACTGTTTATATAACTAATAAAGGATAATTCATTATATTTAACTTGTTACTTTCATTTATGTAATAGATTTACTTTAAATTAAAATGACATTTTTTCCATTTTTTTTAACACCAACTCAATATCCCCTGGCTGATTTCTTGTATTCTGATGTCTATCTATCTGTCTGTCCATATATATAATCTGCAATGATCTTCTATTCACAGAAAAACACACTATGATCTGTTATTCTCTGAGAGCCTGCCACTTGTTGGTCTCTTCTTTCAATCACTATCAAGCACTCTTCCAATCACTATCTGCTATATGAAGAAGTTTCTCAGAGCTGGAGAGATGGCTCAGTGTTTAAGAGCATGAACTGCTCTTGCCAAGACCCCAGGTTTGAATCACAGCTCCCTCATGGCTGCTAACAACCATCTGTAACTCCAGTTCCAGGGGACCTGATGCTATCTTCTGACCTCTGCCGGCATTGCAGGACACAGGTGTACTTACATACATGCAGGCAATACACTCGTACAGATAAAATAGAATAAAATAAAATAAATAAAATAAAGTAAAATAAAATAAAAAATACACAAAATATAAATAAAAATAAGTAAAAATTTTAAAAGAAGTTTCTCTAGTGAGAAAATTAATCTATGGGTATAACATTAAGTCATCAGGAGTCAGTATAAAAGTATCCCTATTTAGCAGACTAATAGCAGTAGCCTTTCTCCCATGGCCAATGACTTGTCTTTCTCTAGGTTCCAAGGCTTCAAAAGTGTCATGTATGGCTCAATCTTAAATAAAATTGTTGGTTATTCCCATAATATTTGTGCCACTTTTCCTCCAGTGGGTAATTCTTGACAGACCAATTGCTTTTGTAGGTCACCGAATTCATACCTGGGCAGAGTTGATGGTTACTTTTTGCTTCCAATCATATTCATCACATCTTCTATCACTATAAAGCTTTGATGTCAGTACCAGCATAATTACTCCTTTTTTTTGTTCCAAAGCTCATGTGTGTAGTGTCTTCAGAAATATCATCATATTGGCCAGTTTTGATGGGGAACAGAGGGCAGGGGCAACAAGTAGATTTGAGGGTCAAGCAGATCACCAGTCCACAATTTCAAAATAGGGAGTCCATTCCTGGTATTGGGTTTTGTTTTGCCAGTCTAAGGTGTTCAGGGTGGACAGTGCCCCACTGTTACAAGATTACTCCATTCAATCTCTTTTTATATTGTAAATGTATATATTTTTAATAATTTCTATAGTGATAAACTACCATGTGACTTTCTAAAGGTCGTGAATTTTAGCTCAGCTTGCACATACTCCCTCTTCTAGCCTGTCCTGCCTTCCCAATTGGATCCCCTTAAACCTTTCTTTCCCCATTATTCTCCTTCCCCTACCTTTATATCATTGGTTTCTATTTCCTCTCCCATGAAACCTCCCTCCCATGTCCAATTATTATTTCCCCAACTCTGACGGATTTTCCAATTCAGGGCTAATAAACACTGCTGAGAGGCAACATGCACCATTTGTCTCTCTGGGCCTGTGTTACTTCATTCAGGATGATTGCTCACACTTACATCAGTTTCCCTGCTAATTTTGTAATTTAGTTTTTCTTAACAGTGGAATGCTATTCCATTGTGTAAATGTACCATATTTCATCATTCATTCATCCATTGATCCATCCAAATATATCCTGTTTCCATGTTGTAGATATTGAGAAAAGAGCAATAATTAACATGGCTAAACATATATTTCATATGTAACACAAAACCCTAGGGCATCTAAAACAATTATGAACACAATAAAAGAAATGCATCACCATCCCTAATCTCCAATTATATTACAGAGCTATAGTAAAAAGCTACATAAAAACATATATTGGTCATTTGAATAGAATTGATGATCCATATTTAAATCCACTCATTTATAGATGCCTGATTTTTATGATAGCACCACAATTAGACATTGGAGAACAGACTACATGTTCAACAAATGGTCCTGGTCAAACCGAATAGCTGCATGTAGCAGAAGGAAACTGGAACCCTACCTTTCATTATGCACAAAACTCAGTTCCAAATGGACCAAGTAACATTGACTATCATAGAGGAGAATCAGGGAATACACTGGAATTTATAGGTACAGGAAAGGACTTTCTGAACAGGAACCTGACAGCACAGGCATTAGGAACAACAACTGACAAATGGGATTTACTGAAAATAAAAATCTTCTGTACCTTAAGAGACACCATCATTAGAGTAGAGGCGGTCTACAGGTACAGGAAAAAAAAAATTTACCCTGTACGCATCTGACAGAGGGTTGTTATCTACAATAAACAAAGAACTTAGAAAAAAAGGTGGAGGGTGACATGGAATTGAGCAGGGAGTTTTCAAAAGATGAAAGACAGCTGATAAAATCTCTTTTAAAAGTTCAACACCTTAAGTCATCAAGTAAATTCAAATTGAATCCATTTTAAATCTATCTTACTCTCTTCAGAACGGCTAAGCTCCAAAAAACAATGACAAATGTTACTGATGATGTTAGGGAAGACGAATACTTAACTGTTGGTGGGACTGCAAACTGTTGTGGTGACTATGAAAGTCAATGAAGAGTCCTCAAAAGCTAGGAATAGATACACCCCTTGTTGGAACTATACCATTGTGGGTGTATACTAAAAGGGAATGGTTATGGTTTTCTATCTACTGTGTGGTACTAAAGATGCAATAACACTTGATAGCAGATACCTCTGAATTATTAGTTTCATTTCCTTCACATAAATATTCATTAATAGAATTTCTGAACCAGATGTACATAATTTCTAAAAATAATATAATGAAACTACTTTTTTTTTGTCATGAAAACAGTCCAAGCCGCTATGTCAGATCATTGGCACTGAAAACCATTTGAAAAGCTGACATTGACTATACTCCCTTTGTCTATTTCTTTGGTACAGTAAAGGGTACTAAGGATAGATGAGGAGACCTAAATTACATCAAAGTATATTGTATGTTGGTTGTAAAAATTCAGTAAAAAGATTAAGAAAATATTAATTTATCCAAAGGAAAAGTTTTAAGAAAAAAAGGTAACTTTTTTTCATGAAAATATGGTTCCCTCAAAAAATTTCTGAAAGTTTATTTATATATATATTTTTTTATTTTATGTATGTTTGAGTGGTTTTTGTGCATGTATGTAAAGCCCATGTGAATGCCATGCACACAGAGGCCAGAAGAGGGTACTGGATCCCTATAAAAAGATTTAAGTATGGTTGTTAGATTCCAAGTGGGTGTTAGGAACCTAACCCAGATCCTCTACTAAGCCATGTCTTTAGCCTCCCATGAAAGAAATTTTAACTCAAAAACTGTGAAAAGGGCCAATGAGATGAATAATTGCCACATAGGCCATGTCTTTATTTGAATACCTAGAAACCATATGGAGGTAGAAGGAAAGAATCAATTCACATAGTTGTCCCCTAATCGCTACACACATAAGGTGGGACATGCACTCACACACAAACACACAGACCATATAAATAATTTTTAAACTGTGAGCAGTCTAGAGACCACTGGAGAATTTCAGTTTCTGAGTGGTTTAGCACTGGACATGCTCTACTTGCTGAATTGCTTAGAATCTACTTGGAACTATAAACTAAGACATTAAATGTCACAAACTTTGTACTTTTCAACACACTATCAGATTAAATATAAACAAGTAACCCTGTCTAGTAGGGATGTTAGCACATTCTTGTGTAGGACATCTTAACATGTAGGAAATGTTTCCTCAAAATCTTGCTTTTCCTTTAGCCCAAATATATGATAGTACTGCCAGGTGAATAAAATCTTTGGCATAAAATTATCAATTTAGGGATTAGAGAGATGGTTCAAAGGTTGAGAGCACTGGCTGCTTTTGGAGAGGATCTATTCCCAGCACCTACATGGCAGCTGACAGCCGTCCATGGCTCCAGTTCCATGGGATCTAACACCCTCTTCTGAGCTCCATGGGCATGCATGACATGGGTACACCTACCTACTGCAAGCTATATATTCTTTCCAATATAAGTAATAAGGGAAATATTTCAAAAAATATATCAATTGAAATTTTCCACTGCTAAACTGACTTCTCTTTGAATTTTGAAAGATTATCTTTTGTCAGAAGTTAACTTGTCACAGAGAGCTTAATTTATTATAATAGTTCTGAAATGGTTAACTAAAAATTAAGGCACATATGTGTGTATGTATGCATGTGTATAATGTATATGTTAATTTATCTACATGTGTTTACTGTATTTTCTGTCTGTTATGCTATCAAAAAACTCCACAAATTTGTAACATATACAGTTTTCTTGACTTTGATGGGAAAGAAATCAGGTCATGAATATTCAATAGTTCATCTTTGAGAGGATTAATAACCTTTTGCTTAAATTCCAGTAATCCATTGAATAGCCAACACAAGTAAAAATATCAAAATTTTTATAGATCATTTTCCTGACAATGCTGCAAAGTATGATAATTTCAAAACATGTGAATTCCAAACTCGGAAATTCCCCTTAGAAATGCAATAAAATTTCACTTGTTGAAAAGAGAGTCTCCAAAGAACAGAAACTTTACATAGTATGGAAAAAAATTATTCTAGTCAAAAAATTATCTTGTAAAATAATTCTTTCTTTGATTTGAATTCTGTGTCATAAATGACTTAGAATCAATAACTAGACTCTTCAATACCTAAAAGAAAATGAAATTATTCAAGATATATTAATAGATATATTACACACAGTGGAATTCTTATGTCATTCTCCAGGTACTATAAGAATTTTCTCAACAA
>NW_008348789.1:5913124-5916953 GCF_000622305.1 Nannospalax galili
AAACTTACTTTTTAAGCTAATATATGAAGTGGCTGTTAAAGCACAGATTCCCACATTTATGATAATACAGAATATTTAATCAGACAAAGAAATTAGTGCTCATTTCCACTATTGCCTTTTATCATTGAGATGTTTGTGGATCCCTACTACGTACTTTGTTGCTTTAACCTTCTTTACTTTGCCCAAGCATGGTGGACTAAACAAAAAACATCAGAAAGTGAATCACTGACCTCCAGCAATGAAATGCATTAAAATGTACTAAAGTTTACTCCTGAACTTTAAATGATATAGAAATTGTAGGCCTTAGCATATATGACAGAATGCATGAAATTCAATAGGAGAGGGCTATGGGAAGTGTGGATGGAGGAGAGTGACTAAATACGATTAAGATTTATTATATGAAATGCTCAAAAACTCAAAAAACATACACTTAAAAAAGAGCCAGTTGTGGTGGTGCAGGCCTTTGATCCCAGCATCCTGAGCTAAAGGCAAGTGGATCTCTCAGAGACAGAACAGCCTGGTCTGCTTGTGGAGTTCTAGACCAGCTGCAGGAAAGGGAGACACTTCCTCAAAAAGCCAAAAACAAATGAACAAACAAACAAAAAACCCTTCCTGAGTGCATAGATTGATGCTACTATGATCCTGAATTTGACATTCTATTTTGTGCCTTATTCAACAGAATCCTCTAAAAATTATAAACAGAATTTAAAATTGAGCTCTCCTTTTCCATAAAAGACAAAAGAATAAATCCCAATGATCCTGAAAAACTAAATTGGAGTAATGTTTCATTTTTTCTACTTGGAGATTTCATTTATGTGAAAGTGTCTCACAAAGACATAAGACATCATTTTGCTGAGAAGCCCATATGTAATGGTATAGATGGATGGTCATGTTTCCTTGGTAAAACCAGCTTATCAGGGGAACCTGATTGCGGCTTTCAGCAGGCACTGGAATCGTGTTTCCTAGAGTACTTCAGTTTGTAGGTAGGTTCAAGTAAATAACATATTCTATACAACTTTCTACTATCACATTTTGACTCCCTTTACTTTTTGTCAGATATGGGTATTGTAATTACTTTTAAGAAACATATTTTGATAGATGGAAACTGCAATTTGTTATATCACTTTTCCTTTTATCTTAGGAGTCATCACATAGATACTCAAGGAAACACCTGGACTCTGAAAGCATGATTCCATCAGGAAAGAGAACATAAAATTGACAAAACAAGCAGAGGGGTAGATTTCTACCATTTACAGGTACAGGATGTGAAAGATGACAGCATCATTCATTTAACTTTTGGATGTAAGTTCTTTTCTTGAAATGAACAGATAGATGCACATCGTGAATACCTAATTTTCATGTAAACTTAATTGAGAAATATAATCATGTTACTATTGATTCAGGGAAAAGTGAAAACCGGTCCACAATTCATGTGTGTCCTACAGACTTAAAATAGTTGGGATCTTGTATATTAAGCACTGGAATTTCAATCTGCGTAATTCAATTTTGCTTTGTTAGACTTTGATATGGGATAGCACCTAGTGGGTGTCTATGATTTGCATCTGTGAAAACATATATAGAAAGTACAATAATTATTAGAATATATTACTTTATTTATGTAAAATGACCCATGTGACAGATAAAGATCCAAAATTAATTACTTGGTTTTAAAAAATAGTTTGTCATCATCATGAGGCTGGAGAGATGACTCAGGGATTAAGAACACTGTCGGCACTCACAGAGGACCTAGATTCAGTTCCCAGCAGCTAAGTGGTAGCTAAGAACAGTTCATAACTCCAATTTAAGGATAAGCCAATGCCCTCTTGTGACCTCTGTTGACAGTGTATGACATGGGTGACTTACATACATGCAGGCAGTGCACTTACATACATGTAGGTAATACACTCATACACAAAAAATAAAATAAAAATAGTGAATAAAAAACGAAGTCATCAAGGCCTACAAGAAGCTCCTGAATTGGATACAGTTTCAGGAGGAATCATGGGATGATTTTGGAATATTCAGATGAAGGCGTGAGGAACAGGCAGAACACCAGAGTTTGTAATTCACCTTACGATGGGGAAATGACTACGGAATAAATGAAAAGTCTGCTTTTACTGTTAATATCACACAAAATATTTAAGTGTGCATCCTATGGCAAACATTGTACTAATTTTAAAAATTGATGTATTGACATCCTGGAAATTACTTGTTCAATATTTTTGAAGTGGCATCATAAACTAGATCTACATGGTCACAAACTTCCCAAAGAAATGGGGGGAACTAAAAATTGTAGCATTTCTATATAATAGTAATAGAGGTTAGTCTAAATAATAAAATAAAATAAAGTAAAATAAAATAAAATAATATGTTTCAGAACCCAAGTACCTTTGTTTCATGGATCCTTCAATTCAAACACACATTCTGAAAATCTAATGCTAGGATCCAAATCTGAGAGAACAACACATGAGGTTTGCATTTTCAAGTCTAGGATATCTCACTCAAGATAACTATTTGCCGCTCCATCCACTTAACTGAAGCTTTTCTAATTCATTTTTCTTTCCAGCTGAATAAAATTCCTTGTATGCAGGTGCTACATTTTTAATGGAAGGACTAAGCGAATTTGTTGAGTTTAAAAAGAGTGCATGAAGTTGGAAGGGAAACGTAGTGTAGTGTTTATGAGAGGAATTGGAGGGGAAGGAGTTGGAAATAGATTTTATTGAAACAATATATGTGACTTATGCATGTATGAAATTCACAAAAAAGACGTGAAGTACTAAAATAAAAAAAAACAACATTTTTTGTTTGCATTAAAAACAAACGGATGACAAAAATGGCAAAGAAAAAAATGTGTATGTGTGATTTCTCTTTATATTTGAGATGCATAGAGTATTGCAAAGCTAAATGAACCTCTTTATAGTTGCATATGCAAAGTTGTCCTTCTTGAAGGAGTCATGGAAAGGTGCACAGCATAAAGGTACTGCCCTAGTATAGGTGCTAGGGTAAAATTCCAATTTTTACTTGAATAAGCTAAAAATAGAAACAGACCTGCAAAAATTAACTCATTTACTGCGCCTAGAAATTAATAAATAAAAGTGCATTCTACACCATTGACCATGTTTACAATAATAAGATAAATAATATAGTGTAGACAGTAACAAACTCATTTTTCAAAATATATTTCCCTGCCAGTGTTTCTTGTTCACAGCCATAGACACCAGTGAAAGCTCCATATCATTTTCCTCTTAATCTTGGTGAAACATTTCATCAGACTGTCTTTGTGAATTCCTTTCTATTGTAGATATATGCAGTTTCTTATTTGAAAGTATTAAGAAGTATTCATAGCACTGACACAATTTTGTGTTTAATAAATATCATCTTGGACTCTATCAGATGCATATTCTAGTCTTCATGCACTGCCCACAATTAAATGATTTCTTAATGCTCTAAGTTAAAATAATATAATGTTCCAGGAGTTGGGGAGGTGCCTAACTGAGTATTGGCTGCTCCTGAGGAGAACCCATGACTTCCAACAATAAATTGGGTGGCTTAAAATTGCCTGTAACTTCAGCCAGAGTATCCTACTTCCTCTACTGTCCTCACTGACAACCAAAAAGATGTGTGCATATGTGCGTATGGACACATACATATACACACACAAATAAATCTTTAAAAATGTTACAAATAATGATAAATGTGGTAGAGTCTTTGTTCTTATTTTATTGATTTTCTAATGTGTTCTGTGAATGAAAATATTCTATTGCATTAATGTGGAAGGCTAACACATAATTGTGAGGAGAAAACTGGGATGCATTAATTTTCAAAAAAA
>NW_008348789.1:5917271-5936642 GCF_000622305.1 Nannospalax galili
TCTGAATTTATATGCTGTGTAGGATTTTTCAGTTACATTTATTTTAATTTATTTATAAAACATGTATATCTTACTGAGGTAATAATGTCTTAATATTTTTCACTGTTTAAGTTAAGTTAATATATGTCTTAAAAATATTTGTGTACAGTAAAAACTTTAGAAATTCCTTTCAACTTTATAAAACATGTAGAAATTATCTGCAATAATAGTCATACCTTAATTAGTGCACAATAGATACCTAAAACAATTTAACCTTAACTAACAGTATTATATTTTATCTTTTCAACATGTGACTAGAAAACATGAAGAAATAATTAGTGTGTGTTATTGAGACTATTGAATCATAATTATTTTTAATATTGAATGAGCTTATATAATGTTTTAAATAATGATTATATTACCTTGAGGTCACATAGAGTGCAATAATTTTCTTTTCAATATCCTTTAGAGCAATTGATAACTCACTATAGCTTGTGTTCACATTTATTGATGATTAAAAATCATGTGCATTTTATTCTTATTTTCTTTTCAATATTTTGCAATATTACTAAACTTGATCTTAGCCATAAAGTCAAAATGAAAGAGCTTGCAACATATGTTGACTATTTCATTCTTCTGTTGAGTGTTGTTCAAAACCATGATTTTCATGATTCCTATCACATTATGTTGATTATCTTGTTAATACATCCTAATTCTCTTCAGTTGGACTGTTTGTTCTTTTGAATTTCAGAATTCAATATAATTGTATAATAGGAAAATTTAAAAATCATAATACATTTTCAAATACTTTGGAAAATATGTAGACATGTGTTTAATAGCATACTTATTTTTCATATGCCTGTTCACCTCTGTATTTTTGATATTGAAATATGTCTAGTAAAGTCTGTTTTACTTTTCTTTAAATTAGGGGGAGACAGAGTCTCCTGTAGCCTGAATTATCCTAGAATTCATTAGACCAGACTGGCCTCGATATTGCAGAAATATGCCGGCCTCTGCCTCCAGAATGGTGGTATTAAAGTTGTGGGCCTCCATGCCAGACCCTACTTTTCAATTTTTAAGACCAGTTTAATTAGAGGTGTTAGCAGAAGGACATCCCATTTTCTACTGAACCATCTTCCTCTTATGCTAGTATCTTTCTTTTATTTCATATCTCAAAAATAATTCAATTTAGATATTCCAGGTGTAATAAAGTAAAAAGCTCCTTAGCTAGGATTTTCAATGATATTTTATTTCTCCAGCAGCCTGTATATTACCTTCTTGCATTATGTGGTAACATGGGGGTTATCCTTATCCATGCTGAAATTTTGAACGGCTTGTGCAAGTCTTTTGCAGGTAATCACAGCTGTTGATAGTTGATTTGGGTAATAGCCAAGTCATACCCAGATGTCAGAATTTTACAGATGCCCTCCTCATCTGCCAGATTTTACCTTCTTTCCATATTCTTACATTCTTCTGCAATGTTCCATGAGTCTTAAACGTGGTGGAGACTAAGATAGATGATTCAACACAGATTAGCACTCATTGTTATATTTACATGGCACTTACAATTCTTAGACTGTTTAAAATAAACTATGACCAAATTTGGGGGCAACACAAATCTATATATATATATAAATATTTAGAATGCAGTTTGATAGTGTGAATATTTAATATAGCTACAGGACTGAGATGATAAGGCCTATTATCATCCCAGTTTTGTATTTTTGACTAAGTAAATGTGCCAGGTGTGACATCCTTTCTGTGGTGCAGATCTGATATTCAATCAGAAAGTTGTTATTCCAAAGCTGTCATGTCTTTATTATCAGCCACTATTGTACCAGTGGGTACAACAGTGCCTGCAGAATCTGGCACAAAAATTTTGTCTTATTTTTCCCAGCCACCTGCATAGCACCTTTTTACACTGTGTAACCTAGACAGATCCTTCAGGATTGACTTCTCTACATCCTGAATTCAAATGGAGTAGCGTTTTCAGCAATATAGTTTTACCATCTATCTTTGGATTGACAATAAAGAAAAGAGGCAGTATTCTTTGTTGCTTGGAGGGACACTAGGCATCCTGAACCCAAAACTCATAGGTCATTTAGTGGCCTATGTCTTCTGGGAGCAGCACTGTCCACTCATGCAGGAAAACTTTGTGCAAATCCAGATAGATAACAGATAGATAGATGATAATTAAATGATAGATAGATAGCTAGATGATAGCTAGATAATAGATGATAGATAGATAGATAGATAGATAGATAGATAGATAGAAAGATAGATAGATAGATAATTACACTGAATTAGTTTACAGATTCATGTATTTCCGAAAGGCTTCTGCAACTTCAACGTGGTTAACATATTTTGTAACCCCTGCTCTTTTTTATCTCCCTACCAGCATCCTCATTTATATATTAGGAAATATAATTTTCATTAAATAATATTATATAATTCTTCTTTTGCACATAGTTTATGAAAAATATTTATTAGTTCTTTTATTAAATAACACCTATTTTATATGTATATATTGTCTAAAGACTATTTTCTCAAGATCTATTTTTTCAAGGCTCTGGGATACTGTATAAATATGTATGTAGTTATATATAATACATTTTCTCTTAGAACTAGTTTTTGTCTTATTTCCCTCCTCTACAGGCAGTGGATGGAGGCCAGGGCCTTATACATGGAAGGAAAGCCCTCTGCCACCAAGTATATGTTCCAGTATTTGACTTACTATATATAAATTCTGTCAATACTTATGTTTTGTAACCTCAGTCATAATTTCTGACTGAGATGGGATAAAATCTTAAAGTGACATTAATTTATATTTATCTGTTGGCTAAGGATGCTAAATTTAAAAAAATTTCTTGAACATTTATACTTTTCGTTTTTTCTTTTTCTTTTTCTTTTCTTCCTTTTATTGAGCTTTTAAAATTTCATACATTTCCCACTCAAATCCAGACCCACTCCCTATCCATTCCCGCCATTCTCCCCTCACCAAACCCTCTGCACTCTGCCATACAAGCTGAGTCCTATTCATTCATGTGTTTGTACCCAAATGTCCTTCAGTGTAAATGTGTCCACTGGCATGTCGTCAGCCCATCCAGTGATCATGTATAAGTCCATCTTAAATATTTCTCAATCTAGTTCTGGCCCACAACCTATTTCTCACTTCCCCTTCGGGCCTTTGTTTAATTGAACTGACATGGGTGCCTCATTCCATACCACAGATGCCACAGGGCACATCGAGGAGGTGTAATTTTTTTTTTGAGAACTGTCAGTTAATCACATTATCTCATTTTTGATTGAAAGTTGTATTTGTTATGCTTAAATTTTGCAGTTCTTTAAATATTCTAGATATTAACTCTCTTCCTGGAGTATGGCTTCTGAAGATTCTTTCCCTGCTCTGGAGAATGTATGTTAGCTCCATTTATTTTTTCCTCAGCAGAAACTATTTAACTTCATATACTGCTAAGCACTGATTTTTGTGACTATTTCCTTTGCTTTTGGAGTCCTGTTTAAAAACATTCTTGACTAGACTTTTAACTTTGGAATATATCATGTATATATTTCTTTAGTGACTTCAGCATTTCAGGTTTTCAACTACCATCCTCAATTCATTTTGAATTGACTTTGTGCATGGTGATAGATGTCTAATTTTATTATTTTGAATGTGGATATCCCGTTTTTCTCTGCATCATTTGTTAAATAGGCTGTCATTGATGCAGTTTTCAAAAATTAGGTCATTGTAGCTGTGTTTTTATTTATACGACCACCCTTCTGTTTCATTTGTCTACGTGTCAGCTTTTGTAGCAGCACCACAATCTTTTTTTCATTATTTTTGTGGGAATATAATTACTACACCCCAGTGAAAATCTGTTTAGATATTCCTCAAAATTCTGAAAATAGACTTACCATATGACCCAACTATACCTGGGTATATTGCCCAAGCTTTTATAACCTGCCACTGATGGCTTACACACCCATGTTCATTGCTAAATTATTCAAAACAGCAAAGGACACACACCAGCCTAGATTTCAGTCAGCTCAATGGAAAATTTAATTTAAATTTATGGTATTTATTGCATTGTACAATATAATTTTACTGATCTATAAAAAATGAAATTATGAAATTTTCAAGAATATTGATATTGGAGCTAGAGAATCTTCTCAGCAGTTAGGAGCACCTTTTGCTCCTGCAGAGGACATGGGTTCCATTCCCAGCACTCACATGGTAGCTAACAACCATTTCAGGGGATCTGACATCCTCTTCTGACATCCATGGGTATTGTGTGAGACAAGTTCACTCAGATACATTCAGGTAATACACTCATATCCATAAAATTAAAATGACAAATAAAATATTTCCCTAAAATAAAGTTGGTATATCTGGAATCAATTGTTTTAAATGAGGTGACTGTTCCATGAAAGGCAAAAATCCAGTGTTCTACTATATATGTAAGTCCTGGCTTTATAATCTTTGTATGTATATAAATAAGGGGTCCTGAGAGTGGGTACAGAGTATAAAACTAGATCGGAGACCATGGGAGGGGAATGATATGTTGAGAAAGCAGGGAACTAAAGGCAAGTGAACACATGCCCTGAAACAGAAATGAAGCTAATGGGCATGTGAGAGCTCCAGGAAGGGAAGACAGATAGTCCACTAGGGGTAGGGCAGAGGAATAACAAAGAGCGAGATCTGTTGATGGAAAGCCACAATGAAACTCTATTCTTTTAAGCGAATAAAATTCAAAAATTAAAATTTGAAAGAGATATGTTGATATACGAATTGGAGATTGAATACCTCTTTTCTCACAACATGCTATTGTATCTTAATCTATTGCTCTGAATGCCAAATATTGTCATACCTTATTTCCTTATCCAGTCATGGGCCACTATCAGTTAGCTCTTGTGAGTAATGCCTTTAAATAACACGGTTGTTGACTAATCTTGAAGTCATGACTGAACAAGAGCCATTACACAAAATGATAATTGGATGCACAGTGACCAAGTAATACAAATGCAACTGCCTTTGTTTCAGAGTGAAATCATTTCCATGGTATAATTTATGCTTTTTATACCTCAGAGTGAGCACACTAAATCCAGACTTGAGACAAAATCTCATTCTTAGTTAAGTTTCTTAGCAAATTCTCTTCTGTTGCTTTGATTGTCCCCCAACACCACCTTAATAGATCATTTTTACACGAATTGTCTCTCAGATATTGTTGTCTACTTTTTAATTTTCTTTTATTTGGGGGAGAGAACTTAACATAAAAATCACAGGCAGCAAGACAGATACCATCTAGTACTCTGTAGTGTGATTGTTGTTTCCACCTCACTTGTGAGGAATTCATAGGGCTATGCATGAAATTGAACTGCTGAAGATTGAGTTGTCCCACAGAAGAATGTGAGATGGAGATGAGCAGCATGAGAAAACTTACTGGGCAATGCACTGGTAGAAACTACTTTAGGGCAGAGGAAAGAAAGGTAAAGAAGAGAGAATTTCATAGAAGGAGCAGTTAGGTAGCACTGTTGTTATGGAGCGTTAGTTGACCCTTTTGCCACTACCAAATTGTTTTAGTAGGAGTAGAATCTTTCACTTAAAATTATTCATTGGGGCTGGATGTGATCATACAAGCCTTTCTTGCAGAACTTGGGAAACTGAGTCAAGAGGGTTATGGGTTCAAAATCAACTGGACACAAGGTGAGCAACTTCTCATCTGGATACATAGCAGGATTTCATCAGAAGAGACAAAATATAAGAAAATAATAAAACAAAGTAATTTTTCAATAGGGTACATGCTGGTTCTATCAGGAAAACATGTATCTTGATGTGGACTTGTGAACTTTGAAGATGGTGATTTACCATTTCTTACTAGAAGATTTCAACCTGTATCAGAATTGAGAGGGAGAGGTGAAATATGGGATATACTGACAAGAAATTCCATTCAACATAACACTGACTAACAGACCTGCCTTTCACAGTGAATGATGTATATGTAACCTCTACTGAACACATAACTATAGACATATCACTGACTGATTCTGATTTTTGTTCTGCTCTATATTACAGAACTCAACAGACTGAGAAGGAATTATAAGATAGGATTCAGTTAGGAAAATATTTACAATACAGAATACAATTTTGAATCAAGATTAATTATAAGTGGTTTGCAATGAGAAGTTACGTCATTTTTAGAGCCAAAGAATAGCAGTGGGAATGACCTTACTTTTATTAATATTGAAAATATAAAATATTTTTTAATTCCTATTTTTTTTTGTCTTTTTGAAGCAGGGTCTCCCTGTTGTCACAGCTAACCTGAACTCACTATGTGGGCCAGACTGGCCTTGAACTCACAAAGATCCACCTGCCTCTGCCTCCCAAATGCTGGGACTAAAGTTCTGCGCCACCACGCCCAGCTAATTCCTAGTTTTAAAATGAGTTAAATATCCGGGATCCCAAACAGACTAATTTATGCCTTGATACAGTCATAGAATGCCACTAATGGCCTCTGTTTGACCTAATTGATATGTCAATGTCCATACAGAAGAGGAATAAGAAAGAATTCTATGATACTATTACAACATGATAACCATGTAGATGTGACGTAGCTATCCAATGGGGCAAGAATGAAGCTATTAAGTATTTAAGTCACATAAGTATAAATCATAATTCTTATATCCAGCTTAGGAAAGAACAACTTTAAATCATAGAAATTTCTAAATAAGATTTGTGATGATTCCCTATGTATCATCACTTTTAATAGTGGTATATGTTAAAATGTTTCTTTTTTTATTTTTAAGATATATTTTATTCATTTTATTTGACTTAAATTTTGTATTTAGTGAGTATATGTATTACTATAATGCATACTTTAATGTGTAATGACTAAATTCAGGTAAGCATAATTGGTGTCTCAAAGGGTAATTCTTGTGTAAATATTCAAAATTCATTCTCCCAGTTTTTTTTAATATATATTAAAATTTCTTTTCCCTTGTTTCTTAGCTAATTGACTTTTGATTAAGTGTCTTGCACAGCTCAGTCTGGCCTTGAACTCATTACCCAGCCAAGCCTGGTCTTAAACTCCTCATCTTTGGGCTCATACCTCCCAGATGCAATGGATTACAGGTATGCACAACACATGTAGCATAGGTTTCCATTACTTACAGTGACTGTATTATCCAGTACAATAGAATACCATAAACTGTTTCTGCTGCTTCTCAGTTCCTGTTTACCAGGACCACACATCCTTCTTCTCTCTCCTTTTTTCATAACCTTTAGTAATACTCTGTCAGCTGCTTTGAGGGCAGTTTCTTTACATTTCAGATATAAGTTAGATTGTGCCATTTAGCTTTACTACATCGATCAATGTTACAATAACTGATATCACTGAATTATAAAAATGGATATGGTTGTCTTATTGAAGATTTTAGACAGAAAAATACCATTAGTAGTAGAACAGAAGAAATAATGAGCTTATTTCCCACAGGGTTTTTAGAGAAAAATGAGTTTAAGGTTAAAATAGTCTTTAGTTCCTAATAAAATGAGTATTATGAATATTAATGCTATTTAGCAAAAATGCTAAGCACAAATTTGAAAGCTTAGAATTTTTAGGCTATTGTAATATACTAAATTAGTGTGAAATTAAACTGGAAACATGTTATTTATTAAGTTTTTAATGAACTGTATTTTACTTAATAGTTTGATATTAAAATTATAAATTATTGTTGACATGAGTGATGAAAAGATCACAGTTTTTAACCTTAATTACTTAAATAATTATATGTGCAACATTTCCTAATAAATAGGAAGTACATTTTTGTCTTTTAAAAACTTGAGTATGAAAAACAAAACCAACATTAATAAAACAATAAAACCTTTAATGATGATTGTGTTATACAGTAGCAGACATGAAGCTATTTGATGATATTCTATTTTCAGACTTATTTTACATATTTGACATTTTAATTGAGCCTTGAATTAAAAAAATAGAGAATGTGTTAATTTATTCAAAAAAGCATAATTGGATTTGTTCTTTTGAGTCTGTTTAAGTATATGTATGCAATAAAAACTGGTAAAATAAGTTAAATTGTTCATTATATATAATTAAAATACTACATTAAACTGGTTGTTAAAATAGAAACAGGAGTTGAAGGTCATCCAAGAATTTTATGAGCAGGAATTTCAGTTATCTTTGTGAGAAACAAGACTTTCACAATACTGTATCATTGTCCATACTGGAAATATTTGTTAAAGTATTGATAGCACAGTCAAGCAGATAGTTACTATTTGGATTGTATTTTATTTAAGAGTCTGAGTATTGATAGCCACTGCTAAACTTTACTCATAGCCCACACACCCTCTCTTATCCAAGCTTATGTTCAGGTAAGATGGGTGGTCTTCACAGTTCTATTTTAATTCTGATTCCTATTAATTATGAAAAGCTAATACTGACATCAAATTGCTTTAAATCTGGAAAATTTTGTGTACTTATCTTGATCCAATTAATGTCATTTATCTCGATATTATTTTGTTTCAATGCAACATATACATATATATTCATTGAATATCCCTGAATATATATATTCCTTGATTGTTTCCTTGTTTTCCTTTTTAGGATATTTCAGAGCTAGTGTCACAAAAACAGCATAGTACTGACATGAGAAAAAAAGACATGTATTTCAAAGGAACAGAATAGAAAACTAAACATTTCCATCATCTGATATTTGAGAAAGGTGCATAGAAAATACAATGGAGCAAAGACAGCATCTTTTACAAATGGTGGTAGCAAAAATGAATCTCCAAATGGACAAGAATGGTATTGGACCCTTATCTTTCAACCTGCACAAAAGTCAACTCCAAATAGATTAAAAACCACAATATGAAACTGGAAACTCTGAAACTACCAGAAGAATCCATAGGAATACCCTAGATGTAGGTATAGGAAAGTACTTTCTAAATCAAACACCAGTTTCTCACTCATTCTAAATGCCTTTCCCAGGCTATCGCTTTTCATTTACTTTTGTTTATACTGGTTTTGAGAAATTATAATTGCACATAATAAAACAGGGTTATCTTTTAAAATAAAATAAGAAAAGGAATCAATAAGTGGTACTCATTAAACTTTTAAGCTTCTAAACATCAAAAGAAATAACTGGGGCTTAAAGTATGGCTCAGCAGTTAAGAACACTGGCTGTTCTGCAGAAGACCGAGTTCAAATCCCAGCACCCTCATGGCAGCTAACAACGGTTCATAACTTCAGTCCCAAGAGACTGGACAGCCTCTTCTGGCCTCCGTGGGCATTGCATGGTATGGGTGCTCTTACCTACATGCAGGCAATACACACATACACACAAAATAAAAATAAATAAATTTAAAAAAATTTAAGAAAAAAGAAATGACCAAGGAAGTGAAGAGGACACCCAGTGACTGGAATAAAATCTTGCCTGCTACACATCTGACAGAGAATTAATATCCAAAATGTACAGAAACTCAAAAAACAGAAACAAGAAAAATAAAGGACCCAGTAAAGATGGACTAAGGACCTGAACACAGAGTTCTCGTGCAAAGAAATAAAAATGGCTAAGAAACACTTTAAAAGCATTCGACATCCCTATCAATTAGAGAAATTCAGATTAAAACCACTTTAAGATTTCATCTTAGACAAATCAGACTGGCTAAGGTTAAATGCTGATGAGGATGTGGAGAAAGAGGAATATTCATTCACTGTTGATGGGGGTGCAAACTCGTGTAACCACTGTGGACAGCAATGTGGAGAACTCTTAAAAACTAAAAATGAATTTACCATATGCTCTTGTTATACCACTCCTTGGCATATACCCAAATGACTCATCCTACAAAGAGATGCTTATACATCCATCTTTGTTGCTGCTCTTTTCACAATGACTAAGACATGGAAAAAAAAAAAAAAAAAACAACTAAATGTCCCTCAACTGATGAACGGATAATGAAAATGTGGTACATTACAGAATGGAGTTCTACTCAGCAGTAAGGGAAGACAAAATTATGACATTTGCAGGAAAATGGATGGAACTAGAAACTATGATGCTAAGTGAAGTAACACAGACTCAGAAAAGCAAGTGACATATGTTCTCCCTCATTTGCAGATCTTCACACCAATCACTTATATGTGAGTATAACAGTGATGTAACAGCAGAAGCTAGAAAACTGGAAAGGAAACATGGATGTAAAGGGAAAGACAGAGACCTTGAAAGGACAACAGTAGGATCCAGATGTTTCCAAGGGGTAAATGGGGAAAGTGGGAGTATTCAACTGAAAATGGAGCAGAGAAAGACATACAAGGAATCATGGGGGTAAAGGGGAGGAAGAAACTCAAGAGATGATGGATAATAGGAGACATTATCTATGGTAAAATGGGGAAATTGGGGCACTTAACCTGGGAAGAGAGGAGGGAGGTTAGACGGGGAGAGAGAGAAGACAGATAAAGTTTAGGTTGTGTAACACCAGAGATAAATATATTAACTCAAAATCCTCTGGAAAATATACATATAATATGTGAATATGAGTGCATGTGTATACCTTAAGGCTATATAACAAGGAACAAAGAGCCACACAGGAAAAAACTCCCTTCAAGTTGTTGGTCCTGGTAGTCCAAGAGACCTCCATAACATAGGTTAATGTCACAGCCCTTGATTACCTCCCAGAACATGAAGAGTAAGACCCTATCGCTAAAGACAGGACATGCTTCTGATACACAGCTTGTAGCAATGGAACTAGACCTGACCTGGAAGCCTTCTCCCTGAAGATTAGCTTCCATAGTGCTAGAGGATACTATGCAAACCGCTAAGTGGGAAAATTACTCAATGGTCTGATAAAGATTGAAAGCCAAATAATCACAAGTACTAACACAGCAAACTATCTCTATAGGTGCAGTAATAGCACTGGTCTTTTTGGGTAATCATCAGCTATCCAATTGGACTTAAAGCCTTCTCAGTAGGAGGTAACTTATGGGTGGCACTGTAAATATAGCCAAATATACATGGCTGGAAGTATCATCAATACTAGAGAAAACCCTATCTCTGGCATTACCTAGATAAATGAAATTTCTTACTGTATATTGCACTTCAATCCTTATATTTACAGACACGTACACTGTGTACTGCTCATCAAAGAAACTTCTTTTTGCTACAGATGGAAGCTATTGCACAGTTCCACAACTGGTCATACAGAGAAATAATTTGTATGAGAGATGTCCAGCCATAAGTGATATAACTGCTTCGGTGTAACTTAAGGCTCATAGAAAATAGACTAACAGGAGGTAGAGAGAATACTAATACATACCTCAACTCTCACATGCAAAGTTTCCTCATACAATGTAGTGTGATGCATAGAGAAGGCCACAAATGGCTAAGTTAGACACAAGAAACTGCAGTGTGTTTCCCTGGACAGGATTCCTATAATAAAACTCACCCTCCCATGGTTCCAGGATAATTGTAGAAGATGGGGCAGAATTATTGTAAGAGCTACTCCTGTAAGAGAAATTATTGGAAACTGATTACTGCTGGGTGACATAGAGTAGCTATTCTTTAAGGAAGTGACTCTACATAGCCTGACTAGAATGGAGAGGATGAACTTACACCACACGACATGCTTAGGTACAAATACTTGACTGCATATGACTTAATATATATATGACACAATGCATGGGGTCCTGTGGGGGTTTCAGCTGTGGGAGAGTGTCTCAATTTGATTAAGATCTATTATGCAAAATGTACAAATCTCAATAAATATAATTTTAAAAGATATTTCAGAGGCCATTGTAGTCATATACTCACATATATTCCAGCAGTCGGAAGGTTGAGGCAGAAGAAATTTCACATGGGAACCAGACTGGAACCAAGTATTGAGATTCTACTTAAAAAAGGAACAAAAAAATATTAAAGTATGAAAGCATTCTTTGGTTCTGTAAAGTGGTGCACATGAGCATGCTATATCTAGATGGAAGGCATGATCCTCTAAGGGAACATGATAAATAAGGGTTAGAGGCATCCATGCACTGAGAACATGGCAAGGGTTTCTTCTTGGTTATGGTGCACCTTTTGGGGTTAGATTCATTCTTGTTTCTCTTCTTTGTGTTTTTCTTTTCCTCCTGTCTGTTCTATGGACTTGAGGATCTGGCTATAGTCACAGAAGTATCAGAACCAAGACATTTTAAACATACATGCAGAATAGACTGAACTCAAGTATAAAACTTCGATAATTAAAGTATGATCAATAATTAGATGTTGTCAAGACATTTTTCATTAAGGTAGGGCTTCCTACCCATTTCTCCAGTTCTATGCTGGGAATATGATTGATTTTGCATGAGCCTTGTGCAATGTGATGTCATTGCTATAAGTTCACATGAACAAGATCCAAGGCCTTGGAGACTCTCTTTCCTGATAATCCTGCACTAACCCTGGCTCTTACAATCATTCTGCCCCTTCCGTATTGGTCGGTGAGCCATGGGTTGGTGAGGTTTAAATATAGGAGTGCTATCCAGGGACACGTCACTGCAGTCTCTTACTTTCTACACTTTGACCAGGTATGGCCTGCTTTGTGCATAGTACTCTGTTTAATGAGAAAGTTTCCCTTGTAAGATTGAAAAAAGCTTTAGAATTGTCTCTACACCCTGTTCCACTATACTTCATGAGCCTTAGGTGCAGAGATTCCATTAGAGAAGTGTCAGTAAGGAATGAACTTCTCTCACACACTGATTTTCTGTGTGACCAGTTGTAGCCTCCATCTGCTGCAAAAGGAAGTGTCTTTAATGAGAGGCAAATGGTATACTTATCTTTAAAATAAGACCCTATATTTAACATATAGTAAGAAATTATGTTTATCTGGGGAAGTGACAAAGATAGAGATTTTTTTCTAAGAACTATGAACTCTCCAGGCATATATATTTGACTAGTTATCAGTGCCACCTTGAATTCCCTTCCATTGTGAGGGCTTAAATTCAGTTAGATGGCTGATGATTACCCCGAAATTTAAAGTGCCACTAATGCACTGCTATAGTTTGTTGTGATGTTTGTAGATATAGTTATCAGGCTTTAAAACTGGAGTTGAACCTGTAACTGATAATTTTTCCCTTAGCAGGTTGAATAGTTTTCTCCAGAACCAAAATATCTTGTCTTCAGGGAAGAGGCTTCCAGGTCAGTTCCATTTCCTTTGCTCCAAGTCCTATGTTAGAAGTATGTCCTGTCCTCAGCAGCAGGGATTACGTTCAACTTACAGGAGATAATCAAAAGCTGTGGCAATAGCCTATGTTATTTGGAGAGTCTCTTTTTACCCATTTTTTAAAATACTTTTATTGAGATTTTGTTTTGACATTTCATATAACAATTCTTCATCAAATTTAGAACTCCTCTCCCACATACACATCCTCCCTCTCCCACCAAAAGCCATGCATTATTCCACACATGTTATGTCCTATCTGGTCAAATATTTGTACCCAGACATCTTTCAATTCAAGTTCAACATCTAGAGTTTAGTCAATGGATCTAGATATCTTAAGGAAGGTCTATTCTCCCTCATCGAGCAGTAACCAGTCTCCAACAATTCCCAGGCTAGGGCCGGCTTGATGCCCATTTTCTCTGTTCCACTCTGGGTCCTTCTCTGATTAAATTGGCATGGGTCTTGTGTTCAAGGCCACCATTACCACAGCATTTTCAGAATAACAAGCTTCAAGTAACCTGAAAGCTTGTGTCTCTATGTTCACAGACCAATCATGGCTCTTACAATCTTTCTGCCCCCTCTTTCACAATGGTCCCTGAGTCATGGGTAGGCAAAGTTTAATATAGTAGTCATATCAAGGACACCCTCTGCAGTCTCTCATTCTCTAAAACATAGTCAGTTGTGGTCTTCTGTGAGCATCACACTGTGTTATATAAGGATGCCTCACTTGTGATAGTTGAGGGATTTTGTAGTACACTCTCCACCCAATTCACTATTTTCCATGAAGCTTAAGTGTAGAGGTTCCAATGAAGATATGTCACCTAGGACTGAGCATCTCTCAGATGTATATTCTCTGTATGGTACCATTTGTGGAACTCTGCAGCAGCCTCCATCTATTGCTAAAAGAAATATGATGAGTGGTTTATAGTTTACTTCTCTGCAGATATAAGGATCCATATTTACCAAATGGTAAGAAATTTCATTTGTCTAGAGATAGGAAAGTGATAGGAGTTTCTTTAGGATCTATGACCTCTCCAGCTACATATATTTGGCTATATTTACAGGGCCACTCATGAGTTCCCTTACACTGAGAGGACTTTAAGCACAATTAGATAGCATTTGATTACCACCCGAGATAACAATGTCACTACTGTACAAATTGATGTGGTTTACTGTGCCAGTCCTTGTGGTTATTGGGCTTTAGGGCTGGGTTGGAGCATTTATTGATTTTCTATCTTAGCAGCTTGAATAATGTCCTCTAGAATTATGAGAGCTAGTCTTCAGGGAAAAGGCTTACAGGTCAACTTCCACTCTATTGGTCCAAGCCATGTGTCAAAAGCAAGTTCTGTCTCCAGCAGTAAGATCTTACCTTCCAAATCTGGGAGCTAACCAAGGGCTCTTGTGATGGCCTGTGCTTTTTTGGGAGTTCACATAGAATCACAAAGATCATAGGAATTCAAAGTAAGCTTGGACCAAAAGACATTGTTGGGGGATAACCATACCAGACCTGGGGGAAGTATTACAGATCTATAGTCATAAAAAGCATGGTATTGGCACAAAAATGCACACAAGAAATCAATGGAGCACAACAGAAGGTGCATTGAATACATACAATTTCAGTCACCTGATATCAACAAAGGTGCCAAGAACACATAATGGAGCAAAGACATCATCTTCACTTAATGGTGCTGACCAAACTGGATATCCATCCACAGAAAAATAAAAATTAGACTCTTATCTTTCACCCTGCACAAAAGTCAACTCCAACTGCATCAAAAACCTCAATATAAAACCTGAAATGCTGAAACTGCTAGAATGAAACATAGACAACACCTTCCAAGATATAGGTTTGGAATGGGACTTTCTAAATTGAACATCAGTTGTTCAGGAATTAAGTTCATCTAAAAATAACTGGGAACTCATTAAGCTACAAAGCTTCTGTACAGCAAAAGAAACAACCAAGGAAATCATGAAAACGAAGAGTAAATCCACTGAATAGGAGAAAATATTCACCTGCTATATATCCGATGGAGGATTAATACCCCAAATAAACCAATAATTAATAAAAAAAGAAAAGAAAGAACTTGATAAAACGATGGGCTATGGATATGAACAGAAAGTTCTGAAACAGAGAAATAAAAATGGCTAAGTAACACCATAAAAGGTGTTGAACAGCCTTAGTAATTAGAGAAATACAGATAAAAACCACTTTAAGATTCCACCTTATCACAGTCAGACTGAGTAAGAGAATAAAATACACCAAAAGCTGGCAAGCAGTGGAGAAAGAAGAAACTCATTCACTGCTTTTGGGAATGCAAATTCCTGCAACCACTATGAAAGCAATGTGGAAAATTTTTTAAAAACTGGAACTGAATCTACTGTATGATACGGTTATACCACTCCTTGGATTATAGCCAAAGGACTCATCCTGCTGTAGAAATATCTGTACATCCATTGTTTTTGTTGCTATTTCCACAAGAGCTAAGATGAAACTATGAAATTTGCAGGGAAATGCATGGAGGTAGAGGTGGTTATACTAAGTGAAGTAGCACAAACGCAGAAAAGCAAGTGATGTATGTTCTCCATTTGCAGATTTTAGAATCAATTCATTTTGTGAATATATATCCCGTTTTAACAGCAGGAGCCAGGAAAATGGAAAGGAAAATGGAGGGAAAGGGAAAGAAAGAGCCTGAAAGAAAGGGTAGTAGGAAACTGATGTTTCTGAGGGGGTGGTGAGCGTGTAAGTGGGATTGGAGGAGGGACGGACATACAGGGGAACCATGGGTTTGGGGCAGGATGGACTCAGGAAAGGGAGGATGGTGGGAAGCAGGGAGGGTGGAGAGAATGGGGCACTTGAACTGGGGCAGGAGGAGGCAGGTTCAAAGGGGAGAGAGGAGAGAAAAATGGCGCTTGGGTGGCATGGGAAGCCGGAGGGAATTGTGTTGGCTCAGAAACCCCTTAAAAAATGCACATACAATGTCTGAACATCAATTCATCGGTAAATTAAAATTTAATACAAAAATTCAAAATAACACATCATTTTCAGGAATGAGTATATGCTAATAAGAAGAGATACTTCAATGGGAATAAAAGAAAGAGAAAGAAAAAAACAGGGGACATGTAAATTTTCTAAATTCTGAAAATTTGTAAAATGTTTAATGTAAGGATATATTTTAATTTCTCTATATAAATCATGACCACTAAATCCAGCATATATAATATGTATAGAGAGAAACATATCTCAATATATTTCTCAGTTAAAATGCCAAAATAATTTTATGTACTTTTGTAGTGTGCATATGATAGACAATGTGAGATTACATAAATAACAATAATTAAAAAAAACTGAAGTAAATTTCTCTGTGTGCCACCTGAATTTATGTAGATGAATGCCTCTCAGCACCTTCATGTTCCCTACAGCAAAACACTGTTTATAAAATTCAGTCATGTCCACACCAAGCTTTATGATCCCTGCAGGAAAGGTATTCTTTAGATCAGCAGAAACAACAGAAACACGTTTCATAAAAGTTATAAAAACAAAGAGGGTAGTCTTTTTATACTCCACTATATGGAACAGAAGACCGAAGCAAGGACTGTCTCTAACTCAGCAACTATTTTTTCCTTTGTTTTGTATTTTTTGTTGTTGTTTTGTTTTGTTTCATTTCATTTTATTTCATTTTATTTTGGTTTGGATTATTTTTCAACCAAGCAAGTTTTATTTGAAGTTTGCTTTTAACTGACATCTTTCTTTTGCTTCTATCCTTTGTGAATACTCATTCATAAACCCTTTCATTATTTTATAGTAAATACGTATGGAAAACTTTAAATTAACACCATACTAAATATTTAAGATTTGAAGTTTAATTTAAAAAATAGAGATTGTTCCAATTACAAAGGTGCTCAAAATTTTGTGGTTCAGATGGAGAATAAAATTAATAATTAAAATATCTACATGCCAGTGACTGCTTACCTTAGGATTTATTATGGAATAAAAATAAGACCCTATTTGATTTAAAAAAATCTAGAAATGCAGCAAATATTTGGAGTATTGTGAAGATGTATGCCTCTTCTGTGTATGTGTATACATGTCTTACAGGGAGAGAGGGAGAGGAGGAAGCATACACAGGATAAAGCAAGGAGAATGAGAGGAAGTACAGAGAAACTTGAAGTGTTTGTATTTGAGATGAAACTGTTGTCCGCTCTCATTTTTGCATGTTCACTCTGAATAAGGCATTAATTGTGCTTTAAAATTGAAACAAATTTATGCTTTCTTTGTGATAAAATATGCATAATTAAGGAAGTAACTTCATCATATTATGCATATTATACACCATACATCTTCTATTTAGATTTGATCCATGCATCTTTGCTGAGAATTAAAAAATGTTTTATATTACATATTTAATTCATTTTATTTTTAAAAAATATTGGATTTATTATTTTTACTGTATGTATGAGCACATTTCACGCATGTATATAACTACACTCCAGTCTTACAACGCCCACAGATATTAGATCCCGTGGAACTGGGGTTACAGATGACTGTTAGCTACCATGTGGGTTCCGGGAACCAAACCTGAGTCCTCTGTAAGAATAGTTAAGTCTTTTAACTGCTGCTCCATCTTCTCCACCTCTCAATATTAATTCACTTTAAATACGATATTATGTTCATTTTTATTATCTAAGGTGTTAATATGTTATATACATATTTTCCTTTCCACTTAAGCATTGGAGTGCCTCAGTGGGCATTTCTTGTAATTTTGAATTTGCTGATGAATGCGGGGTGAGAGAAAGTATTGGTCTTACTCTTTTTATGAAATAACCAAGAGTAATACTTGCAAGTACTGTTACATTTCTAATGAGTTAATCAAAAATTATTCTTTCTTATTTATCCTGAGTAGTGATAATAAGCCATAAAAATAAATTCTCTGGAAAGATACGAGTGCTCAGTTTTTCTTATACCATTTATCTCATTCTTTTGTCAACCTCAACTCTGATTATAAGTATTTTTCTTTTTTTAATAAGTAATTTATTGAGAATTTCATACATGCAGACAGGTCTTTTGATCAAATCCATGCCCACTCCCTCCCCTCCAACTCCTCCCATATCCTAAAATATTTTAAGGATCAGATACAAGCTCCCAAATACTTTTGACATTTTTTTGCCTTTGGAACAGAAGTATGTTGATAAGAGGTCCAAGGACATTTTGACTTTTAGCCAAGAAACTGGCTACTTTTCTTTGGGGTCTTTTACCCTAACTGCCTAGCCAATTCTTACCTCCTATTCTTATCACACCATCCTCTGAAGGGGTTACCCAAATTGCCAATAGGGAATAGGGACGCAGACCGCTCTGGCTTCTTCCATGCTGAACAGGGACGCAGGGTAAGGCAATTGGAGTACCCCTTCACTGGGTCTATCTGAAAGACTCCCAAATTGCATTAACTCTTATCTCTAATGAGAAAAGAAAGTCCTCAAATCCTGAATAGGAGATGTGAAGGAGAAGTAAAGGCAAGAGTAATTAGCATAATTAACATTACAAGTTCTGGACAAGGAAATAGAAAAAAGAATGGCAATATTCAAATGTTCACATGAGAGTCCATTGGAGTTTCTTGACAAGGGCTTCCAAAAGCATCCCTCTATTGGGTTCCTCCTCATTTTTCTTTTGTCTTCCAATGCTGGACTCTAGAGTAATGGATTCAGGATTTGCTTTCAGGTATTTTGATATCTGTTGGAGTGGTTACAATCAGTGTCAGTTCCCTCTCAAAGGCTTCACCACGTCGAGGCAGGAATCAAGGGCTCTCAAGCAGTCCCCTGAGTTCTCATTCCCTCTGCCACAGGAAGGTCAGAGGAAGGCCAGAGCTCAGCACTCTCTGAAGGTCTCAGGGACTATTTCAATTTTTATATGTTAAATTAAGAGGTGACATCTGTTAAACTTTGTGTTCCAATGAGTCTTTTGACCCCTGAAGTACAGGAAGTGTAGAATTTTGACACCTGTCTTACATTAAAATTGTTCGTTGTTTGTGGATCTCCTATCCACACCAATTCTTAGATTTCAGAGGAAGAATGAAATATATAGAATTATCAGCTAATTATGCCGATATAATATTTAAGTGCAATTACATACAGAGTTAATGTTTTGGGACACCAAGTCTCTGTACTTTCATATTTAGTATTAATTAGAACTATGTCATGAC
>NW_008348789.1:5937709-5938831 GCF_000622305.1 Nannospalax galili
TTAATTAAATTTTTGCAAATTTCTTACAATATAGTATTTATATTTTAACCTCCTCTACCATCTGTTTCCCCTTATTAACCTTAGCCCATTTTTCTGTACTCCATATGCATATATGTATATATATGTATATGCATATAAAATTATGTACTATATACAGACATATATGCATAGATTTGTGTCCCCAACTGCATTTCAGCATGTGTTAACCTGCTGGAGCCTGGTCAAACTACCAAGAGTCTCTGTTTTAAAAGAGACTGGTTCCCTACCCTCCCAGGAGCCATCAGCTGTCAATAGTTTTTTAGATAGTTTTGGTATTTCTTACCTTCTTCCCCACCTCTATGCTGCAATTTGTCTTGTTTGAGCTTTCTTGGGATATGTTACTACATCTGTCACCATTGCTGCTAGTTTATATGAGCAACTACCCAGCTACCTGGAAAATTCTATTTTGTGTGGTCATCCACCTCCTCTGAATTGTCTGACCTTTCTTTACTCCTCTTCAAGGATTCCTGGGACTTGGGAGGTAGAAGTTGAGATAGATATCCTATTCAGGGACAAGCAGTCTGTGGCATCTTATTCTCTGCATGTTGGCCAGATGTGTTTCTCTGTATTAAAAGCCATCTTTTTTTTTTTTTTATAAGGAAGTACCTCTGCTAAGAGTGGAAGCATGCATTAAACTATGGGTATAAGAATAAGTATCTTCTAGTTTGATCTACAGCTCACGTATGTAGTGTCTTTGGCAAATGTGGCCTTACCATGTAGTTCTGGTGATTAATCAACAGCAGGGACAATGGCTAGTATCCAATTAGAAAGAGGGTGATTACGCTTATATTATTAATGCCACTATTGCACCAGAGGAAGGGAGCATACCTTGCCAGACCAGTTGTGGCTGTAGTTTGCTGGATTCAGTAGATGATAAGGTTGATGACAAATTTTCTCTTCAAGTTCTTTGCATAGCAACTTCCAACACCATAGAAATTAGCCAGTAGAAATAAGGCTTTGAATTCAGCACCAGCTTGATTTTTTCTAGTTTGATCTACAGCTTACTTATGTAGTGTCTTTGGCAAATGCGGTCTTACCATGTAGTTCTGGTGATTAATCAACAGCAGGGACAATGGCTAGTAT
>NW_008348789.1:5939370-5947048 GCF_000622305.1 Nannospalax galili
AGGAATAACCCAGTAACAGCGAGACATTGCCCCTACCAGACACCATAGGTGTATGAGTATATTGCCTGCATGTATGTAAATGCACTCATGCTGCAAAATGCATACCTAGGTCAGTAGACAGTGTTACATTCCCTGCAAATAAAGTTACTGTTGTTTGTTATTCACAATGTGGTTGCTGAGAACTGAACCTGGGCCATCTGCAAGAGCAGCCAGTACACTTTATAGTTGAGATATTTCACTGGCCCTCCCAAAACTTATTTCTAGGGCCAGGTCTAGTGGCACAAAACTTTAATCTCAGCACTTCATAGGCAGAGGCAGATGGATTTCTGTATAATAAAATCCAGCCTGATGTACAGTGCAAATTCCTGACCAGCTGGGACTATGGGAGACACTGTATAAAATAAATCTTTAACTGGGGAGTGAGGAGGGAGGTTTAGACTGGGGAAGTGGAGAGATAAATAATGCTTAGCAGTTTAAAAAAAAAGAGGGAAATGTATTTGTTCAAAAGCCTACTGAAGAATTACACATATAATATTTCTATATGAGTCATTTGTATAGATAAAAGCTATATGAGAAGAAACAGTGTCAGACAGGAGAAACTTTCGTTTGAGTTTTTGGCCAGGGTAGTCCAAGAGACTCCCAAAATTATACAAACTATTGCCACAACCCTTAATTGTTTCCTAGAACTTGAAGGGAAGACTCTATTGCTGAAGACAGGACATACTTTGGAACACAGGACTTGGAGTAATGGAGCTGGAACTGACCTGGAAGCCACCTCCCTGAAAGCTGGTTCTCATAGTTTTTGAGGACACTACACAAGCTGCTAAGGGAGATCATAGATGGATGTTCCAACCTCAAATTTAAGGTCTAATAATCATAACAATGACTAGCACAGCACACTATATTGGTGTAGTAGTTGGACCTTTCTTTTCAGGGAGGGTAATCAACAGCTAGCTAATGGACTTAAAGCACACTCAATGGAAGGGAACTTACGTATTGTACTGTAAATAGAGTCAAGTACACATACCTGGAAAGGTCATAGATCTTATAGAAAAACCTAAAGCTGTCAAATCCCTAAACAAAGGTAACTTTTAACTATATACTAGATTTGAGTCTTTGTATTTACAGACAAATATCTCATTCACCACTCATCAAAGAAGCTCTTTTGCAGCAGAAACTGTTACAGCGTTCCAACACTGGTCTCACACAGAGAATAACTGTCTGAGAGATGCCCATCCTTAAGCATCACATCTACAATAGAACCTCTACACCTAAGGTTCACAGAACATAGTGAAACATGGAGTGGAGAGAATGTTAATGCATCTCTCAGCTCTCATCAATGAGACTCCCTCATGCAACAGAAGGCTATGAACACAAAAGGCCACAAATGGCCAAAGTGTAGAGAATAAGAGTCTGTAGAGTGAGGGTCCCTCGACAAGACTCCTATATTAAACTTCACCCACTCTGGGCTCCAGGACCATTGTGGAAGAGGGTCAGAAAGGCTGAGAGTGTCAGGGAGGAGGTGCATCACTATATGTAAACAGAGTCTTACAGGCTTCTGAAACATTGTTCATATGAACCTACAGCACTTGTAGAAGCATACATAAAACCCATGCAAAGCAGAGTCCAACCTCAACCAAAAAACTATTGGCAGTTGATTATTTCTGGGTAAGGTAGAGTTGACTTTTAAGGAAGAAACTTGAGATAGGCTGACTAGACCCCAGTGGATAAACTTGCTTTGAAGGATGTCTGGCTACCCTAACCTGACTGAATAGACCTTAACATATGTGACAAAATGCATGAAATCTAGTTGGGATGGCTATGGAGGGGGGTGGTCTGGATAAGAGAGAGTATAAAGATGATTAATATATTTGAGATGAAATCAACAAAAATTGATAAAACTATATATTAAAATAAAAAAAGAAATGTAAAAATGTATTTCTAATAAAACACATTATAAAAATATTATTGACATATTGACATAGAAATCTATATCACTCCTAATTTGTAATAAATTCATTAGAGGAAAGAAAAAGTCTTTGAAAACAAACTTAGAACCAAAGGTAGGGATCGATAAGAATTAATTTATATATTCTATTTCTAATACATCAGAAATTTATGCAAAAATGTGGTACAAAATAGCTATTCAATGAATTAATTCTTTAGTTTTAAAGAAATATTTGGGATGCTAACATTTATATAAATTATTTCTTTGTATTTAGAATTAAAAGCAAATTATATTTCATAAACATAAATGTATCCCATTGACCAAAATCAATAACTACAAGGAGTATCACTTTTCAACTAAATAGAGCAATCCAGCATAGATTCCCTTTTACAGTTTTTCCTAAACAGTGAATGAAATGACAACAAAATTCCCAGAACTTTCCTTAAAATACAAATCATTATGATACATAGGCAAAACTGATTTATATTGTATAAAGACATTATTGGTAATTTGCTTAAGGAATTAAAGCCATTGCCAATTGCTTTGAAATAAAATATCCATTTGAAGAACTTATTAACTCATTTAAGTAAATGATGCAATTTGAAGTATATTCTATTTTCTCCTATGAATACTAGTTTGGCCATGTTAAATTTCATTCATACCAACTATATAAACTTTGCAGATATAAATCTGAGAGTAATGTACTTGTCATACATGCCCAAGTGTATAAGGTTAAGGGTTTTCAATTTTTTTCAACAAAGAGAAGTCCATTGATTCACACTCAGTATTGATGAAATACATATAATAAAACTCATTTATTCCAACTTTTACTTATAACTAGTATCTTATTCAGGTAAAATATTTCCAAAAAGAATTGTATATTTATAATATAGGTAATTTAAATTTGGTAGAAAATAGAAATACTAAAAGTTCAAAAGAAAGTTCATAATTGAGTGTGTTGCTACTCAGTTAAAAAAAATCTTGGGACATTTTGCAGTTGGAACAGCCTCAGAATACATTAGAATTAACAAGGGATACTGTTATTCAGGGAGCTGTATGAAATGATAATTAAATACTTGTGAAGTTTTAGTGATTAAATTTTCCCCAAAGAAAATCTCTGCTGAACAGTCATTAACAGTATTCCTTAACATCTCTGAGGTTTTAAAAAATGTCCACACTAACTTAAATGTGAATAACACTATTTCTAAGAATGTATGTAATGCTTCCTGTAAGGGAGCTGGTAGAAATAGTTATGACTTAGGTGGCATTTCAATATTTCTTCAAAGAATAACTTTTTTCTAAATTAAAGTATCAAATATCTTGCATTCTGGTACTGTTTAAATTTAAGCTTTACTGGTTATATATTCTGCTTTGAGAATTTTAGGGGATATGTTCCCCAATTTTGGTAACAATTTTATGAAAATGGAAATTGACACTCATTGGTGCTGAGTATATATGTGTATTTCTTCCCAAAGGGGGGCTGAGGGGAAGTAGAATTAAAGGATTCCACAGTAAGTATGCTTCATTATGCAGAATGGTCCCTAAAAAGCCAGTGCATTCTTTACGAAAAGAAAAGATAAAATGGTAAAACCCACAAGATTATATCTGGGTTCCACACTGTGCATAATAACTAATAAAACTGCTTACATTTTAAATTATTCTCTGTCACAATGTTACCACTTAACCTGAGAAGAGCACACTCATTTACATTCCAAGAGCAGTTTGAGATTTGAATTAAACATAAGTGTACACAAGAAAGGCATCCTGTGATGTTTTCCAGGAAGTAAGCTTCTAAGCACTTATTAACTAATATATTTTCTTGGCAGATAAATGGCAACTAAAATGCGCTGTACTGTCAAAGAGAAGCAATGGAACTGAGTGCCAGGACATCCAGAGCCCTCCTTGAGATAGAGCTACTCGAATGACCTTGGCTAAATCATGATTTCAGATTTCTGAACTCATTTTTAAATCTTACTCAATGAAGAAATTGATTAGCTATCTCATGCTATTTTCAGCCTTAAAAATTTTAGGGTGTAAGGTATTGAGTTGTTCTTGTTTTTTTTTTTGTTGTTTTTTTTGTTGTTGTTGTTGTTGTTGTTGTTGTTGTTTTGTTTTTCCAGGAAGAACACATGTAGATTCTTTATCTTCTTTCATCAACTCGTTGTTGTATGAACTCAGAAAATATTTTCATGTTATTATTTCCTTTAGGACATGTGGGATAATGATGAAAGCACAGAGAGAGCTTTATGGGGAACATAATGGCAGGGAGTACACACCACCCTGGGACTTATAATGGAAACGCTCTAAACTTGTGCTCTGTAATGATGCCCTGCACTCTGCTGCTCTGCAGTTTTCATCATAGATCCATGAAAATGGGGCAATTAAACAGTTCCTGTGAAGACATGGGACACTGTGCATTGGGATACTGGCCAATGAAGGACTTTCACATAATACTGTGTAAGCAGCTACTTAATAAGCGGGTGTCTGAGTGTAAGTAATAGAAATGTATAGTTCCTGGGGAAGGGGAAGTTTCCCTAACATTTTGCAAGTGGGCTGCTACCGTGATTCTTTATTTGCTAGCACCACATGTGCTGCAAATTTACAACAGTTTGTTTTGCATCACTTTTCAAATGTAATCACTTCCCATGATATCCACAAAGACTACTTTAAACAAATTTTAGCTGATTGCAAGTGATTCAATCCCTCCTCGATACCATGTTTGACCTAACAAGGACAATTTTTTTTTAAATGGTAAAGGATTAGCACTGGCTTTTCTTCTCAGCAGTACACCACTGATCTATCATTGCAAATTTCCCTTTAAAAGCCCCCGGGTCAGGCATATTCATGCCTTGAATGTATTTTACTGTAAACCACTTCCCAAATATAAACTAGATCTATCCATTATCTGTATGCCAATTATCACATGGTTGCCTCCTGTCACTGCACATGTTCCAGTTGTAGGATATTCTCTGGTAAGTGCTTGTCTAATGCCTCACATACCTCTTCCTAAGTCCTTCATCTCCACATTTTAATTGTTTTCCTAGTAACTGTCTAATAACATCACTTATTACAGAAGACTGTGTCTTGTTGATGATAAATTCCTAATGAATTCATTATACTATAGTATGGATTTAATGATAGAGAGGACAAATGGTAGAATAGTTTGAGGGGTTCGTGTACAGTAAGGGATGGTAAAATATATGTATGGTATTCAGGACAAAAATGAGATGCTCTGGATAGATATATAATTATATTAATATTTATATACATATTCACACACATATATGTGTATACATGTCATGTTTATTTTATGACCTAATGGTCTCTTATTATAATAGGTCTTCAGGGAACAAGCTTATTACAATATTAACTTCAGAAAAAATTGTCTCAAGTTCATTTTTAACTAACATAGATTTAATAAAATAAGGAACAATTAATATCCCTTATAATGATACAACTGGCTTAATTTTTGTTGGTTCACATTAGTTTAATTATTTATTTAATAACCATATAATTAGAAGAAGCATTTCATTACAAAAACATTGACATATTCAGTAACAATTTAAGAGCTAAGATGCATCTCTTTCAAAATTGGCTGTAAATTTTTAGGCTTACAGTTGAATTGATACAGTTATACAATATTGTACTCTGTATAACCCCTATAAGAAATTAAATGAGGTTTTAAACTTTAAAAAATATCTCAATTTCATTATTAAAATAGTTTCATACAGGAAAATTCATTTTAATACAATTGACACTATGATGCAAGTGTATTTCTAATCTCTATATATCTGATTATTACTAGTCATAGTCAGTTACTTTCTGATCTCCTTGGCATCTGAGCATGGATATAAAGTCATCAGGTAGATTTCAGTGGTAATGTTTTTCACATCTACTAATTATTAAGGAGCAAATTTTTATGCTTTGAAGAATTTTTTTTTCTTTTTTATTTATTTATACACACACTTCCCAGGTAGCACCCTCCCATAGCCTCCCTCCCCCAACCAGAGCCCTTATACTCTGATATCCCTGCTGCTGTCTTAATTTTTAGAAAAAAATACTCAAGTATATGAATCTGGGTTATCCCACGTTATTAGAAAAAAAATCTTAAATGAGAATATCTTCTTTACAATATTTTACACATAACATAGTTTTAATAAAATAAGGAGCAATTAGTATTCCTCATAATGTTATAAATGGCTTAATTTTTAGAAAAAAAATACTCAAGTATATGAATCTGGCTATTTCCATATTATTAGAAAAAATATATGTTAAATGAGAATATCTTCTTTACAATATTTTACACATCACAGTAGTTTATTTTCTAATCCAAAATGATGTAGAATTTTGTAACCTTATTTCCTTCTGTGAAATAAAATACTAAAACGACTTGTATATACCACACGTTCTGTAGAATTGCTCCCTCAAGAGAGTAAGACCTCCATAAAACTGTTTAGAAAAGATAAATAATATTTAAAAAACATATAAACCTTTGCTGATATATAGATGCAGTTCAGTCATAATGCTTAATTTTGCTTATCTTCTGATCTTTATTTGGACTATTAATCAAAATGGTTAAAAAATCAGAGTTGAAATAAAGGTAGAAAAGGGGGATAGCAAACTAACAATGATAAATTTCCAATCCCAGGAACTAAAGTAGTCATAGGGGAAACATTAACCAAAATTGATATAAGAAAAAAAAATACATTTGTAAAACAATGCCAATTTAAGTCATCGGAATAAAATGAAAGAAAGATAGGTTTCGAGTTAATAATTGTTTGGTGGCCAATATGACGTGCTTTGATTTTTCCCAGTATAACTCTTAAAAGAAAATGATCTTATTCCAAGAAAACTCTAAAATTTTAGTGAAAGCAACTTTACACAATAAAGACTTCACATAATGCTTTCCACTGAGCCTTTAAAAAAATATTTCCAATGTTTTACTTCACAAAAGGTTGGAAAGATTTTGATTCACAATTTATATTAGCTATTGGTTAAACTGTATAAAGCAAAATCTGCTAATGAAATTACTTGTGGTTGTTTATAACGTCTTTATAAAATTTTAAACATCGTATGTTTATAGTATCTAAATCAGTATGTAAGACATAAACATTAAAATTAAATGATTTTTAACTCTTCCCTTGTTATTATTAGTGTATGACTGTACTGAGCATGTCTATCAAAAGCTGAATATTTGCTGTTAACATTTAAAATATTGATTATGATAGTCATTTAAACATATTCTAAAATAAAGAAGTAGGTGGTAACTTGTAACAAATATTCATAACTTTTCCCCCACTATTATAAGTGACTTGTATCATTTTCTCATTTAGTACACATACACTGTTGGTGTTTTCTCACATATAGTAGGTTTATAAAATTCCTTTTTCTTGTTTTACAATTCATCTAAGTTATATGTAAAAATTTTAAAGGACTATATCTGTAAAATATGCAGTTTTTCATTAACTTGAAAGGTTCACTTTTACATCTCATATATAATTTTCACGCCAGTATCTGTGGGAATTTCCTTGGGATTTAGCAAGTTGTTGATGTTATTAAATGCCACACAATGGTTTGTAAAACGATATCCATATAATGAAGAAAGGAATTATTTTTTGTCTTACTAAATATTAACTTATATATTTTATAAATATAATAAACTATACTTGTTAGATGCAAGCAGTATTTAAAACAATTATTTAAGGAAGACATGTCAAATTTAAGGGGGAG
>NW_008348789.1:5947493-5961454 GCF_000622305.1 Nannospalax galili
AAGGGGGAGAGTTATGATCTCCATAGTACTGTTAAAATAGTAATGTATAGTGTTATATTTATATGCCCAGCTCTCCTTAAAATCACAACCTTCTTGACTCCATCTGTTAATTGTTGGGACTGCAGACATGAATCAAGAATGCAACTCTATCTAATAGATAGTATTATATCAGTGTATCCTGACACTTTAAATATCTGCTAATTCTTGTATTTGCTTTAGTTTTCTATTGATTTTTACTATGTCATAATATAATTTTATATCCATATATTATAACTTACCCATTCAACTAGGAATGAACATTCTACTTTCTGTGTTGTAAACTGCAACCATAAATATATTATGGTAAAATATCAGGTGCAAGTAACATGGACATTTCTTGATAGAAGGTATGCATTTTTAATGCATATTACACTGAGATAATAAAAAGTGTTTCTAAATTTGCTATTCCAAAGACACTAGCAGGCTAAAAGTTTTCTTTTCTTACTTATCCCAAATTGACCATAAAATACAGCTAGAAGTTATAGATTGTTTGCTATTACTTTACGCAGTAATATACTTCTAGAGAATCAGAGTGAATGAAATGGCAATTAAAGCAATAAAAACTTTATTAATCATGCCAATTTTAACAGAACTAGCAAGGCAGCATTTTGGATTTTGTATGAACAGATGCATTTGACCTAAGAAGGAAGATGTCTCCATTACTGTGTTTTACCATTGAGTTTACCATTTGCAAACTACCTCCCTATGCCTTTGGGTCGAGCAGGCCTTATACCTAGCAGTGGAGCATGGCTTCATACCTTCTGTGACAGCAGAGCATCCTGAGGGAGGAGGCAGCAAATGGGGCCACCGGGTTTGAGTTGAGGTTAAAAGAAATTACTTTTTCTAAAGAAAATGATGCTGGAACAACGAAAAGACCAAGTACTTAAAGCAAGTGATGGTAAGGCAGTCTGAAATCGTTTCAAAATACGTGCAATAAAACCTCATCAGCACCATAAAATGTAAACCATTAATTTGTTGACAATAATAAAAATATAGAAGGTGTTGATTGTTGGTGGGTATTCAACATAGGGATTCCCACAATATAATCTCTATCACTGAGTTAAACTCAAACCCTAAATAATTATTTTTATATTAGAATTATTCTGTCCTGGTTAATAAATAATCTTCATAAATACTGCATTCGATACATGGCATTTCTAAATTTCAATATAGAAGAATTTGGCCAGGCGTGGTGGCACACACCTTTAATCCCAGAAGTTGGGAGGCAGAGGCAGGCAGATCTCTGTTCGTTCAATGCCAGCCTCGTCTACATAGCAAGTTCCAGGCAAGCTGGAGCTACAGGGAGACCCTGTCTCAAAAAGATGAAAAAAACATACATAGAAGAGTTTTTCTTTGCTTGCATCTTCTCCTTTCACCATTATGTTTATTATTATCAGTAATTCTTGTTATCTGCTTGCCATTTCATAACATTATATGAATTACATGGATCATTTTATTGTGAGTCAGCACGTCTAATGCTTCATTTTTTGAGTTTTAGCTTTTTAATATTATTTTCTTTATGAAACACAAATGCAGCCTTCAACAGTAAAATTTGATATTAAGGTGTTCTGCTTCAAAAGTCTACACATTATGTTTCTTAAATAAATTTTTGCCATATATAGATATAGAGTTGGCCTATCATTGATCATTTTCATAAAGAATAACACACATAAGGGTAACATGAAAGCAAGCTTGATGAACCAGACTAGCACGCATAACAGCTACCCATGACAAGAAATACAAAAGCCTTTCTTGTGCCTTCTCAATCACTGCTTCAAAGGCATTGTGACAGGCAACTAATATCACAAAACTGCAATTAAAATTATATTTAATTTCCCATGATTACACAAAACAGAATCCTAGAAAATTTATCATCTTATCATTGTCCAAATCTGGTTAGTATCATTTTATTCACTCATTCCAACTTAATAGTTTATCATTGATATTCATTATTTAATAGTTTGCTAAAACTTACTTGCTCATTTATACTGCTGTTGATCATTTATTGACTTTAAATCTTTGCCTATTATAAAAACACATGCTTAATCATCTGATCTAAGTTGATACAATTTTACGTTGAAATTTATCTATGTTAAGAATTTGGGAATTTTATGGCATGCAATGATTTACTTGAGTACATAATTTTAAGTTTCAGGAAACTGTCCCAATTTATTTATCCAGAATAGCAAAGAATAGAATAGTCTGTTCTTCTACATACTTGCTCCATACATTTGTCAGTTTGATTCGTTTTGTTTTAATTCCAAATTTTCTGGCTTATTTGTAGTGCAGTCACATGTAGATACTTTCTGTTTCTTTCGGTGCTTAATATTATGAGTACTTTATTCTTTCTATTCTTTTCAGTGTCATTGATAGATGCCTTGTCACTAGGTCATAAGCAAAACCTAGAAGTGAGCTATAGCTGCAGACTGTTTGGTATTTTGTATTTGTGAGAAAATCTCAGCAGGTTACCCAGGTTGGTCTGGAACTCACTGAGTAGTTCAAGTAGTTCATTAACTTGCAATTCTACTGCCTTAGCTTCCTAAGTAGCTGAGATTATAGGCTTGCACCAGGAGTACATTCTGATTGAACTTTTCAAGAATGACCATTCATGTTCCACAGTACTGTGCAATACTAGTTAACAACTTGTTCTATTGTTTCATAATTTTTCTCCTTTTTATGTCTGTGTTGAGAAATTGCCCATACATTTTTGAGTATGTGCCACCAGTTATTTTCATATTTTAGCAACTTATTTTTGATTATGGTTTGAGATTTTTATAGATGTCTTCTGAAAAGTTCTGAATGTTAATGAAGTACAATTTATCTCTATTTACTTCAATTGTTGGTGCATTCTACAACCGGTTTAAAATCATTAGTTTATTCCCACATCATGCGGATAGCCTTTCTGTGGTTCTTGAAGGATTTATGTGTCAATCTTAAATAAATTTTCATAAAATAAGATGTCAGAAAATTGATATTCGTGTTCTTCACATTCTAAATGAATTGCCCATTACTATTCATAGAAAATACTGTTTTATTTTGTATTTCTTATAGAAAAATCTGTTCTGTAGGTAACCAGATCATATAAATCAAAGGTCTAGATGTCTGCTTATCTGCTTCTGTATTTCCATTCTGTTTAGTGAATCTAATCATGTTTGCACCAATGACAAACTTTTAAAATTACTTGATTTCTTGGAACTCTTCCTATGCCATTAGGGGAGATCAATAAACACCTTCCTCATTTTCATGCTTGCTCTTAATTTCTGCATTACCATATTTTTAAATCACAGTTAAATTATCAGAGAAACTGACAGAGAATAAAATATTTCTCTTCATTGTACTGTTCTACTTATTTTCCTTATACAGATTTTCTTAGGATTTTGATCACGATTCAATAATTTTAAATGTATTGTTATTTTAATGTATAATTTATAATCTTAAATTCTAGTTGGATGGCATAGAATTTCAACTGCAATGTTTATTTATTTAATTATTCATTTATTCATTCATTTATTCCTTACTTATTTTGTGTGAGTGTGTTGTCTGCATGTATGTAGGTGCATCACATTCGTGCAATGCTCACAGCAGCTAGAAAAGAGTGTGTGATTCCCAGGACTGACTGCTGTGGACAGGTATTAGTCACATGTGACTGCTGTGACCCGAACCTGGATCCTCTGCAAGTGCAGCTGTTGCTCCAAATCACTGGGCCATGTCTCTAGCCCAAAATTTGAATTTTTACAGTAACGTTGTATGTTAAACTACTTATAAAATAATAAATATATTATTTTAAATTTAGATACTTAAATTGAATGTTTTATATTTTGTATTTCCTTTTTTAAAGTTATTTGACCTTATTTTTTCTAGAGTACTTAAACCAGTAAGAAGTGCAGTCAGATTATAAATAAAAATATATAGATTCTCAGGAATGGAGAGATGGCTCAGGGGTTAAGAGCACTGACTGCTCTTGCAGAGGACCGAGGTTTGATATCCAGCACCCACACTGTGGCTGAAAACCATTGGTAACTCCAGTTCCAGGGGATCTAAAACCTTCTTCTGACCTCCACAGGCATTGCATGACATGGGTGCACCTACATACATGCAAGCAATACACTTGTACACAAAAAATCAAAATAATAAATAATTTTTTGAATGAATATATAGATTCCAAAATAAGCAAGCTTTAAAAAAAATTTCACAGTTAAAACAGGAGTCCTACTTTTTCATGTAATAGAGACTTTAGGCAGATGTACTTTTAAATATACAACACTGCCCCTAACATTTCAAACTGACTACCAGCTGTGTATTTTCCTTGGAAAAGTTCATGTCAAATTTATGGAAGTGTAATTTCTCAGTGGAAATGTTTTCCATTATAAATTTACAATTTAATTTCATTTACATTTGTGTCAATTTTGGTGTATTATTCTAAAGTGTTGATATAGATGATAGATAGATGATAGATAGATAGGTAGATGATAGATAGATAGATATAGATAGATAGATAGATAGATAGATAGATAGATAGATAGATAGATAGATAGATGATAGAAGATAGATAATAAGAGAGAGAGAGGAAGGAAGGAGAATTCACATTTTTTAATGCCATTGGACACAGATGAGCTCATGCTTTGGACCCCGACCAAAACACAGTTCCTTACAATTTTTATAGGTTTCCTCACAACATTTCTCAACTGACACAATATTGTTGTATTCAAATTACAGTCAAAGTGATTAACAGTACAAATGGGTACATGTCCTAAGACCACTGAGAGGAACTTCCCTTATCTGGCTAAGTGGTCAGGCATGTTCAAAGAAGAACATATTGAGTTGGGAGGCTAAGATATTCTTTAAAAACATAATTTACCTCAGGCACCTTAGAAAACAAGGAAATTCTAAACAGATGCTCCACTAGATAACTCTGGTATTCATGTCTCAGCTTTGAGGATTTCTGTGTTCTCAATTTTAGTCTTCATTCCTCTCTCAGCACAATGTTTAATACATATTCATAAAACCCCTATAAGGTGAGTACAATATCCTAAAGTGTAAAATTAGGCTTGAAATGATAAAGATTGTATTAGATACAGACAAAAGTTACATTAAAGGCATGGGCAATATTTATTTTCCTCTTCATGCCCCACTTTTGATGGCTGTTTATATCCTCTAAAGCATCAACACTTAAAGATCTGTCTTGTACAATACTGGACCTCTGAGAGTCTCCTGCCTTAGATTGTCTGATACATAGGTTCAGAAGTCAAGACCATTTGTAATTTTATTGCTTCCAAGAGGGAGGAAATGAACTCAGTCAAACAGTGTGAGACAAGGTTCAAAGAGGACTGGCAGGGCTGGTATCAGCTATGGGAAGAGTGAAGACCAGAGGGTTCAGGAGAAAATAAGGCCTCCTTACACTTCTGTATCTGACAAGTAGGTCATGGATTTTATCAGATACTATTCCAGATTGATTTATATAAGAACAGCATTCTTCCTAAAAAAATAAGCATAGGTCTCCTCTCTATGCCACTAATAAATCAAGTACCATTTTAGTTTGTAAAACCTCTACAACTATTGAACATAATTATTTTTTGTACTGAATGTATTGATTCTGACATTTTTTGGATGTCTTCATTAAATAAACTCTTGAGTCAGAGATTTAAGCTTAACTTCTGTGCTAGCAATGCTTCCAGCTAAGGTTACACCTGAGGAGATTCCTAATCCACCAGGAGAAGGATCAGTACCGCTAATCTTTGGGCCTATTATACTACAAATAAATCCTAGGAAAGAAATGGCAGGGGTTGTTCCATGGACATGATGCCTATATACAAGTTTAGGAAAAACAATGTACATATACCTTTCCCACGTTGGACATGCAAGTGTATACCAAAGAATTATAAATAAGAATGAGGAGTGGTTAGTGCACTATATTTTCTAGGTTGCAAAGATTGGGTACTGAAATGCTGAGTCCAGTTGTATCAGGCACTGATGAAGTGATGATGGTATGTATAGCTCCACCAGGGTCCTGCAGAGATTCTAGTGGTTCAATGCTCAGGGAGAGAGTTTCAAGCGTGGGCCACATGGAGTCACAGTTTCCCTCTTTCCAAGTATGGTTAGGTTCAGATAGGTTGATGGGATGAAGAGGCCTCACAGGGTGCTTGTGAGCATGCAAAGACAATTGTCAGCTGCCAGGGAGAGATCTTGTTATGCCAATGGTGGTTCTAAGTCCCCAAACCAATACCTAAGCCTCAAGAGGAACTACAGGGCCCTGTGGGCCTGGAAAGGGTCAAGAGAGTTGATTGGGGAGCAATTTACCCTGGGGCTTTCCCACTGGGGCTGATGTGGTGGGTGATATACAAGGGTTTGGTAGCAACGGCATGATGGGAGTCAGTCATGGAGTCTGTATCCCTAAGGGAACAGTAAATTACTTTGCTTTTGTATGTTTAGCATAAAACCTATTTCAATGCCGGTACCAGTAATAGTTCCATCCAGGAGCCATTCATATTCTGAGCTTAGGGACCACAAGTGGATTTTCCTTAAAGGTGGGGAGGATGGCTGTGGGATACATATGAGCACCCCTGCAATATTTTCATGGTAACAAATTAGGCAGTCAGGCTCTAACCTCGTAACAGTAATCTTTCCAAATGCCATATTATAATTAGGGTTCCTGACAATGACATGGATGATGTAATGGATGTCCCACTGCTCTAAGACTTGGGAGATTGGGAGATGGGGATAAAGAGGACTATAAGCAACAAAAGATTCCAGTGGAGATACATATTATGCCTAAATATGAAAAGGCTACGGCTACATTTTCTACTTGATTCCGATGACCCTGAGCTGTTGCAATTAGAGCTATGGAGGACATCAATGCCATTAATAAGCTTATAGGAATAGCGATACTCTGACCATATCTCCAAAGTGTACTAGGTCAAGTTCCTCAAGCTTCGACTGTGTAGTGACCAGTCCAGCCTCCACATTTGCAACTGGGATAGTGTTGTAGAATCCTTAAGCTTCTGCCATGCATGGACTGACCAGCTAATGGGTGTGTTAGACAGGGCAGATATCTTCAGGCAAATCTCATTTTCTGTACAATGTGACCTGACAGATGGTCTGGGTGCAGCTCTATCATTCAGGCCTCTTGCTCTTCAGACACCTGGCAATCTTAAGTATGCCCAGTAAAATGTCTCCATAGAGGAGAACGGAAAGACTGCCTTGAACTAAAGAAAATGAAGGGGGTTGGGGGAACGTGGAGAGATGGCTCAGTAGTTAAGAGCACTGACTATTCTTGCAGAAGACCTGGGTTCGATTCCCAGCATCCATATGGTAGCTAACAACCATCCGTAACTCCAGTTCCAGGGGATCCAACAACCTCTTCTGTCCTCTGCTGGGCATTGCAGGACATGGGTGCACTTACCCTATATGCAAGCAATGAACACATACACATAAAATAAAAATAATAAATAAAATATTTTTAAAAAGAGAGAATAGGATAAACAAACCAAAGACACCAAAGGGCTGAGAAAATACCATGACAACAACCAAGAGATAAAAGGGCATTTGGGGACAAAAACTTGACCCTATCATGTGAGATATATATATATGTATATCTATGTATATTCCTATATATATAGTGATATAGGAATTCAGTACAGGGATTTGATTAGTAATAGTGGGTGCAAATATAGGAGTGGATCTATATATTATTAAATGTACTGTATGAAATTCACAAAAATCCAAGTAAAAATTAATAAAAAGCGTAAGTCAAATGTATCATTGAAAAACAAAACTCTTTCATAAAAAGAAGCCTAAGAAAATGATAAGAGTCAAGAAATTAATAAATCTTTCAATAATAACTCTAAACATTAATTATGAAAATTTCATGATAAAAATAAATAGAAGAGCAGACTGATTTAGAAAACAGGATTCATCTTTTTGTTGCCTCCAAGAATCATGCACCAAACTCAGAATATATTTTAGGATAAAAGGATGGGGGGAAAAAAATCTGTCTACCAAATGGAACTAGGAAATAGCAGTTGGGACTCTTCTTCTATCCCACAAAATAGATTTCAAAGCCAAAAGAATCAGAAGAGATAAAGAAAGTCATGTGATACTCATTAAAGGAAACCTCAATATAACAATATTATAATTCTTAAAAGACAGGCAGAAAATATGTGATCCCAATTTTGTAAAACATGAATGATTAGATTTAAAGCCAAAACATAATTGAACCAATCTAGAATTTCCCTTATATACATGCTCAGATGTCTATTTCCTTGGTGATTTTATGACCCATTTAGGTGGAAATCAGTATAAATGATTATAAACCTATGGCTTGTCAACTTGACGTAAAAATACGTAACTTATGTCATAACTCACTCTTGCTCCCTAAAGCTTAATCGTACCTCATAATGTAAAATAAATTTAGGTATGTTATAAAAGTTTCCATTTATTTTTTAATATTTATTTTGCTTTTATGTGTATGTGCGTATATGTGTATGGATAATCCATGGAATTCAGAAGCAAGTGGTGTAAGCTTTGGGATAGGATAACAAGCATTTGTAAAGTCAAAAACTTTATGAAGAAAAATTCTAAGGACATTTTTGAAACTTAAATGAGTTACTTAACTGAGAACCCTGATAAAAATATATAAATATGCTATAAGATTTCAATATATGAGGACACAAGTAAATATTCTCATTTGAAAACTTAATTATGTGGTCATAGCAAGGAATGATTCAGTGAAAACAAGGCAGAATCTCAGGAAAGCAAACATAAATCCCCCAGTTCCTTGTCCATCATATGATCATGTTGGAATCCTCTGGGCTCCAACGGTCTTACAAAGTCCCACTTCCCCAGCTTTGCTTGCTTTGCAGCACCTCCATGCCTTACCTAATGGACCACTCATTCCAGCGTCCTGACTTCTCCATTGCAGTGTAGGCTTAATATGAGACCTTTACACACTGGTCTCTCAGGGACTCCTTCAAGGAAGCCTAACCTTGCCATACAATACCCAGAGTCATTATCATTCTCAAACAATGTTGCAGGATTTCATAACCACCTCAACTTTATATTCTTGATGCCTGCTGAGCCAGGACCATATGGGTAACACTACTCACATCTTATGGCAGCTCAGGATGAAACCTGGCCCCAATGGACCACATTTTCATTTTTCCTTCTGTGCTGACTTTAGTAAATATTTTCCAGTGTAGTTTCAGAGTGCGGAACACATAGTGACAACCTGGGATTAGGTTCCTTATTCCAATAAAATAGATCTTTTTGTTTTTTGTTTTTTGTTTGTTTTTTTGTTCATTTTACTCTTATTTTTTATGGGGCTTTTTGCTGCTCTAACATTCTCCATTTTGAAAATGTAACCCTAAAATCTTTTAAGGGTTAGATAAATGCTCCCAAATACCTTTGACATACTTTGGCCTTTGGAATGGAGTATGTTGCTAAGAAGCTAAAGGACATTGTGAGTTTTAGTCAAGAAACTGGCTACTTTGCTGTCTTTTTCCTAACTGCCTAGCCAATTCCTACCTCCTGTTCTTATCACACCATCCTCTGAAGAGGTTACCCTACTTGCTAATAGGAAATTGGGATGCAGAACGCTCTGGCTTCTTCCATGCTGGACAGAGGCATAGAGTGAAGCAATCCCCTTCAGTGGATCTATCTAAAAAACTTCCAAATTGCATGACTCTAATCTGTAGGGGGAATAGAAAGTCTTTGACTGGTGAATAGGAGATGTGAAGTAGAATATCTGACAAGAGTAATTAGCATTACAAGTTCTAGACAGGGAACAAAAAAAAAGTCAGAGCCGGGAAATTTTCAAAATTTCAGATGAGATTCCATTGGAATTTCCTCAGAAGGGCTTCCAAAAACATACCTCTATTGGGCTCCTCTTCATTTTTCTTTTGTCTGCTAAGGCTGGACTCTAGAGTGATAGATTCAGGATTTGCTTTCAAGTATTTTGATATCTGTTGGAGTGGTTAGAATCAGTGTCAGTTCCCTCTCAAAGGCTTCTAGATCGGAGGAGAAAACAAACTTATCCACCACTTTAGAACAATAGTGACCTTAGCTACAGGTGGACATTACAGTATTGCACACCAAGATATGAAGCCGTATCTGAGCAGCACTTTCTTATTGGAACAAAATCATTGATGAGATATAATTGTTTAAATGATTTTTATATGGACTTATGCCTAATGTCTGGGAAATGTAATCCCTTAAACTCCTAAGATATATACTGATGACTTTACTATTTGGTTATACTCTCCTTCTGGGTGTTTAAGACCACACAGTTGGCTCAAATAAACCCATTTATTTTTACACTTAAGTTCATTTGAGGATCTGTTCCTCAAGAGTCACATGGCCTTGGGATGAGCCCCTGGTTCCTTTCCTTCACCAGTTCTATCTATGCAAAGATAAGTCAAAGGTCCTGCTCGACCATGTCTGGCTTCACTTGGAAGCACAGATGAGATAATTCCTCTGAGTTGACCCTTCTCTTCCTAAACTGGAAACTGTTTCAACACCATCATGTGGGATCTCCATGGCCTCCCTGAACAAGAGGACAGGTGACTCACCACAGTTACAGGATATTTGGAGAGATGTTCCTTAGTACTCTGGAACTTAGTCGACCTTGGAGAGCAAGGGACAGAAACTGTCCTTTAAGTCCCTCTGACCAGATTAGTATAGGCCTCAAAGTATGGCTATTAAACATCCTATAAGGGTATTTCTACTAGTCTGGTACTTTTAATTACCATGTGCTATGTAGATAAAGCTTAGGCACAAAACCAAATATTCTCAGATAAACCTTGACTAGGTACATATTTTGTTCCTCAAACTAGTTGACTAAAAAATGACCTTAGAAATTTTAAGACTATGTGTACATTATTTTTGTCTCATCCTTTATATATCATAACAAAGCTACAGAGACCTTCATCACTTACATAGGCTTTCTCATTTTTTATGTATTTTGGAAAATATCCATCCCCATATCCTTTTAACATCTTTCACATTCTCATTTTCAATTTTTTAAAAAATGATTATGAGATATAATAGCATTAACAAATAAATTTTCCATCTTTTCTGAGAATTCTTTTCCTAGGGATACTGAGCAAGGATTATTCTCTTTTAAGGGTCTAGTGTCAAGCCAATGTTTGATTTAAGTTTTACTGGAGAACCAATGAATTTACAGAGCTTACTTACCTAGATAACTGAGGGGTTGCTGAGGTGTGAGGGTATGCACACTGGAAAGCCTTTACCCAGTAGGGGCCATGCCTTCTCTTCTTAGCTTTCCAATAAAATAGATTTTTTTACAAGATAGTGTCTTCCATGATTCTTGCCCTCAGTGCAACTTTTCTGGTGTTCCAGTGCAGACATTTCACATTGTTTCAATCTCTTTAAGGATTGCAGTTGCTTTGTCTTCTGCAGTTTCATTGTCTAAAACTTCAAATGGGTTCCCACACATTTACTTACCAACTGTACCAACTGTTCCTGTTTTTCTGGTCCTCATCATGGTCTCACTGTGGACTTAGATAAGAGCAGCGACCAATAGCTATGACACATCCCAAATGCTATCACATCTTAAAAACTCCATCTAGGAATAATTATGTCTATTATGTTAATTTTTAACCTCTCTCAGTCTCTTGGCATACACACAGAATACAGCTGTATTTTTATCAAAGTATAGGAATGGATCTTACCACAGTTCCTGAGACGTTTTTCTCTCTGAGCCTCATGTGTAGGACCTCCATTCCAGTCTCTCTCGACATTCTTGTTTTTGAAGTTGCGATTATGACAGCCTACTAAAATATATGGAACACAATGAGTTTTGTAGCCACAACTACAGACACTTCCATATTCTTTCTGGCACAAGCTCCCTAGGTCTAAACACTCCCAGTCAGGTTTTTCATAGCAGTAGTCTTACATCCCCATACCAATCATCTATATAGCTAATTTTATTCTTATTGTGACCAAATTCCCTACTGTGTTAGTTATTTTTCTGCTGTTATGATGGAAACACTGACCAAAGCAACTTATAGAAGCAAGAGTTTATTTGAGCTTATGGTTCCAAAGGGCAATAGTTCATCATGCTGAGGAGGCATGACAACAGAGGTAGCTGGAGTGGAAGCCGAAGCTAAGCTCTTACATTTTCAAACAGGAGCAAGAAAAAAAAAAAAAAAAGAGGGATTTAGACGCAGCAAAGTTTAAGAATTCTCTAAGCCCACCCCCAGTGACATGCTTCCTCCACCATCGCGACACTTTCTAAGACCTCCCCAAACAGTACCACCCACAGAGGACAAAGTGTCCAACTACTTGGAGCCTATGGGGGAAGTCCTCATTCAAACCACCACATTGACAAAGGCAACTTAAAGAAGAAAGTTTTATTGTGGCTCACAGTTGGAGAGTAAAGCCTATTTACGGGAAGGATTGTATGGTGACCAGTGAGGCGACTTTTCAGATTGCATCTACTTAAAAAGCAGAGAGAGATGAATTCTGGATCTCAGAGTCTGTTTTTCATTCAGTTTAGGACTCCAACCCATAGAACTGGGCCATCCACAAATAGGGTTCATCTTCCCAGTGCTATTAACCCAGTCTAAAAAGTATTTGCTGGCAAGTTCAGAGGTTTGTTCTCATGGTGACTGTAGACAACATCATTTCGATTTAAGATTAAACATTGCAGCACCTAGATATTTAGAGATATTTAGACCTTTTAAAAATCAGCCATTGTGGCACTACTATACTCAGGCCTCTTGGGGTAAATCTATAGCGCAGCCCTCCGCGCCGGGATTCCCTAAGCCACATTCACCCTTCCATCCTCCCTGCCGTTCTATACTCCTATATTGGTCCCTGCACCATTCCTAGTCTTGGGGCCCCAGACACCTGGGGAACCAATACTGCTTCCTGACCCTTCTCACCCAGACCAACTCAGTGCCTTTCTTGGGCCCCAGAAGCACCTCTTCTGGTCCTGGCCCTGCCCTCACCTCCCTCTACTTCCCTGGTCCTGCAACACCCGCCAGCCTCTTTCTGGGGCTGACAGCCTCTTCCTAGGGCTCTGAGGCTTACCTTTCCTCTCCCTGATCCTTTGCATCCAGTACAACCCAGCTACTCAATCCACTCCCTAGGAAATCTTGGGGTTTCTTCCCACCCCATCTGCCTTTGCATCCCTGCGTGGCATAGCCACAGCCAGGGTCTCAGGTCAGTCCAAAACCCAAGTTCCTGAGGCCAAAAGCATTCTTGGAAGATTCCAGACCTAAGGGGAAAGTCTGAAAACTTCTGATCCACGTTGGAATTGGGCCACCACAGAACTCCTGAAGACAAAATCAATCCAGCCACAACAATATAAAATCAAAAGAGAGAATGAGAAGCTTGGATGAACCAGCTCTTCATACCCAAAAAGTAAACCACAAAGACGCATAAAGTTCACAAAAGAAGCAGACCTAAATTGAAGGCTTGAGTCTCACACAAGAATCAGAAACTACAAAAAAAAATTCACATGTCAAAATCACAGAGAAAAAATAATAACATGAAAAACCAAAACAACATATTCCCACCAAATACCAGTAATCCTCTAGAGGAGCACAATGAGAACCCCTTAGAGACAATGCAGGACATGGAACTCAAAAGAACAATGATGAATATGATAAAAGAATCCAGTGAATTTAAAGAACACACAAACAAGGTAATCATAGAGCTGAAGGAAGATAGGGATAAACTTCTGAATGAATGCAGAAAAGAGCTAGAAATATTGAAGAATACTCAGGCTGAAATAAAGAACAAAGTGAAACACTCCATAAGCCAATTAAAAACGACAGGAGAAAGCCTCACCAATACGATGAACGAAATGGAAAACAGAGTATCAAGACTGGAAGATAAAGTGGATGAACTGGACCACTCAAGCAAAGATTATGAAAAATTTAAGAAATCACAAGAATGGAATA
>NW_008348789.1:5973228-5973872 GCF_000622305.1 Nannospalax galili
AAAAAAAAAAAGTTGTGCTGTAAAGTATTCCTTGAGAAATGTTTATAATTCTATGAGAATGTAAATAGTTTCACAGTAATTGTTTTCCAGTTAGAATATTCTAACTTAATTGCAGCACAGTCTCTTTAATTTCTACTTCATTAATTTTTAACTAACTTCATAAAAGAATAAGAATAAAAAAAATGTGATTTATTTTAGAAAAAGTTACCTGGCCTGCTGAAAAGAATGTATATTCCACAGGTGTTAGATGAAACATGCTATAAATATTTATTAAATCTAACAACAACAACAAAAAGACCAAACTTGCGAATTATAGGCATACAAGAAGGAGAAGAATCCCAAGACAATGGCATGGACCAGATCTTCAACAGAATTGTGGAAGAAAATTTCCAAAACTCAAAGAAAGACATGTCCATACAAATACAAGAAGCATACAGAACACCTAACAGAGAGGACCAGAACAGGAGCTCTCCACGGCACATCGTAGTAAAAACATTACACACAGAAAACAAAGAGAAAATTCTGAAAGCTGCAAAAGAGAAACAACAAATCACATATAAAGGAAAACCCATTAGGATCACAGCTGACTTTTCAATGCAAACCATGAAAGCCAGAAGAGCCTGGACCAAAGTATTCCCAGTGTT
>NW_008348789.1:5975100-5975833 GCF_000622305.1 Nannospalax galili
GACAAAATAGACTTTAAACTGAAACTAACCAGAAAAGACAAAGAGGGTTATTTCATTTTGATCAAAGGAACAATCAATCAAGAAGATATTACAATCATGAACATATATTCACCAAACTCTGGTGCACCCAACTTCATAAAAACAATACTACAGGACTTTAAGACACAAATTAACCCCCACTCATTAATAGTAGGCGACTTCAAAACCCCACTATCTCCAATAGATAGGTCAACAGGCCAGAGACTTAACAGAGAGACATCTGAATTAAACAAAAACATATATCAAATGGACTTAACAGATATCTACCGAGTATTCCACCCAAACACCAAAGGACATACTTTCTACTCAGCACCCCATGGAACTTTCTCCAAAATCGACCATATACTGGGGCACAAAACAAAGCTCAGCAAATACAAAAAGATTGAAATAATTCCATGTGTTCTATCAGACCACAGTGCAATAAAGCTTACAATCAACACCCGAAGAAGCCAAAATCACCACACGAACACATGGAGATTAAACAACACACTCCTCAATGATGAATTCGTCAAAAGAGAAATTAAGAAATAAATAATAGTATTCCTGGAATTAAATGAAAAGGACAATACAACACAACAAAACCTCTGGGACACGCTGAATGCGGTTCTTAGATGGAAGTTTATACCTCTAAGTGCCTACATCCAAAATTCAGAAAGAACACAAATAAATGACTTAACACTGCAACTCAACACAC
>NW_008348789.1:5976350-5977066 GCF_000622305.1 Nannospalax galili
ATCACTCTCATACCAAAGCCTTCTAAAGATACAACCAAAAAAGAAAACTATAGACCCATATGCTGAATGAACTTAGATGCAAATATTCTCAATAAAATACTTGCTAACCGCATATAGACACACATCAATAGGATTCATCCACGATGATCAAGCTGGCTTTCATCCAGAGATGCAGGGATGGTTCAATATACGTAAGTCAATAATTTCATAAATCACATAAATGGGCTCAACGACAACAACCACATGGTCATTTCAATAGATGCAGAGAAGGCCTTTGAGAAAATTCAACATGCTTTTATGTTTAAAGTTCTAGAGAGAATTGGACTGGAGGGAACATACCTCAACATAATTAAAGCCATATATAACAAACCCACAACCAACATCATTCTAAATGGAGAAAAACTGGAAGCATTCCCATTGAAATGAGGAACCAGACAAGGCTGCCCACTATCCCCAATTCTCTTTAATATCGTTCTTGAAACTCTTGTAAGAGCAATAAGACAAGAGAAGGAAATTAAAGGAGTAATAATTGGAAAAGAAGAGCTCATATTATCCATTTTGTAGATGATATGATGATATATCTAAGGGATGCCAAACATTCCGCGCTCAAACTCCTAGAAATTATTAACACATTCAGTAAAGTGGCAGATTACAAAATTAACCTACAAAAGTCTATAGCCTTTCTATATACCAATGACAAGCAGTCAGAGAAAGAG
>NW_008348789.1:5978112-5979335 GCF_000622305.1 Nannospalax galili
GGATGTGGGGAAAGGGGAACACTCATCCACTGCTGGTGGGGCTGCAAACTTATTCAGCCCGTATGGATGGCAGTGTGGAGAACACTTAAAAAACTACAAATGAACCTGCCATTTGACCCAGTTATACCACTCCTTGGCATATACCCAAAGAACTCGTCCTATTGCAGAGACACTTGTACATCCATGTTTGTTGCTGCTCTTTTCACAATAGCTAAGAGATGGAAACAACCTAGGTGTCCCTCAATTGATGAGTGGATAATGAAAATGTGGTTCATATATACGATGGAGTTTTACTCAGCAGTAAAGAAAGATGAAATCATGAAATTTGTAGGTAAATGGATGGAACTAGAATCTGTTATACTAAGTGAAGTAACACAATCTCAGAAAAAAAATCGACGTATATTGTCCCTCATATGTGGATCCTAGGATCAGACTCTGATAAATAAGTATGCAAACAGACATAACTGCAGGAACGAGGACAAGGGTAAGGAAACAGTGAGGTAAAGGCAAAGAAATAACCTGAAGGAGAAGAATAGTAGGCAACAGACCTTAAGAAGGGAGATATGGATGAAAATTGGGTTAGATTAAGTGAAGGGGGAGGAAAGGGTATATGAGGGACCTAGGGGATAAGGAAAAAGAAGCAGTTCAACAGAGGTAGGATCATAGGAGCAAGGATATTAGTAAGGAAGAAAGGGGGGGAAGTGGTGGTACTTTAAGTGGGAAAACCATGATAGAGGGGGGAGACGATACAAGAGAGAAACCATGCCTAGCTTGTCACGAAAACCAGAGGGAACCATATTATTCCTACAATCTACTGACAAATTATACATAACAGATTAAGAAATATATCTCTAGATATGGTTTATTTGAGACCAACTGGTCATTACCCAAGATTTAATGCAGGACACACAGTAATTAAAAAAGCCAGAATGGTGGAACTAAACTTCTTGGATGTTTAATAGACATACCTTGAGATCTATACAAATTGGGTCAGAGGGATACAAAGGACACTTTTTGCTCCTTGTCCTCCTAGGTCGATTAGTTCCCAGGGACTACGAGTTTCTCACAAATTGTCCTGTAATGGTGGTGGGTCTTCTGACCTCTTGATCAAGGAAGCCAAGGAGACCCGACCTGATGGACTTGAACCAGTGTCCAGTCTATAAAGAGGAGGGTCAACACGGAGGAATCATTTCCTCCATGCTTCCAAGAGAAGCCAACAATGG
>NW_008348789.1:5979934-5985281 GCF_000622305.1 Nannospalax galili
TATATATAGATTAGAAATTCATTTGAAAACGTCTCAATGTCAATTGCCTTGCAATGAATTCTTCTGCCTGAAAAAAAAAAGCAAGTATCTTCTTGAAGTCCCTCAAATTAAGGTAAAGAATAAGAACAAATCATTCTGGAAGAATGCAAAGGAAAATAGCTTTAGATATTTAAGTGACAATTGAGTTTATTCTCATAATTTTTTAATAGTTTTTGTATAATCTTCATCGCTATTTTGAGATATAAAATGTATTTATCAAATCTGTAATCTCTATGCTAAAAAATCTGAATTACTGTAACATTTTGTATATTGTTAAAACTGTAACTTTAATTGTAAAAAAAAAAAATTGAAAAAAAAATCAGCTATTGCACTGTTACCCTCTCTGGTTAGGCAGAGACTCAGAATAATTCAATTCCTTAATAGTGTGTCAAAACTTCAAAATTGTGATGCTTATTTTGGGGGTTTTAGAGTTTGAATGACTAATCTGAATCAAATCTGTATGCTTTTTTATATTATCGGCATCTTGTATTTATATAATTTCTTCAGGAATACATTTGTTTTAGGGTACTTTTTAAAGATATTTATGTAGTGGGCAGCTATGAATAACAAAATTATCTCTCTTCTCTCTCTCTGCCTCTTACTCTCTCTCATCCTTTCTCTCAAAAATACATTTTTCCTGCAAGATTAAAATTGTATTTGTTTGTGGCATAGGTCAGGCAGGCTCACTTCACTTTGTGAAAGATTTCGTGCCTGAAGTTCCAAGTCCTTCTTTTTACTGCAATCTAAACTATTTGTAGAGTTTTTAGAAAACCAAAACAGATACATGTGCATACATATCCGTGTACATAATGAATTGCAAAAGGACATACAGACATGTTTAAGATATGAAAAGCTTAAAATAAAAAAATAAATAAAACAAAATTAACAGATGATAATACACCATTATACAAAAGCAACAATGTATAGTGATTGTTAATTAAAGAAGTAAATCTTGACTAGCATAACACAGAATTAAAATATTGATAATTTTCTAAAAGACAAAATAGGCAATCTAGAATTGTATAGATATTTCAGATAAAAATTTGTTAAGTTTGGACACATTCTTTGAATGTGGTCAATAACTCTGTTATCAAAAGTCCAACTCCTCTTTCATCTTTATTTTTTTATTCTCACTACTCTAGAAGGTTATAAAAAGAGAAATAGACTTTTTAACACTTCACAAGAACTAGAACCAGAGATTCAATTTTGAATAAGTTTTAATTGGAAGTCAGTAAGTTATATTTCTTAGAAATTTTTTTTTTTGCGCAAACCCATTGCACATTATGCCCTTTGCTTTACCTCTGTTACCCTTACTATGAAGGAAACTTGACTGAGTGAATCTGGAAAGTTGGAATGTAACAATTAGAGAATTATCTGGAACCAAGTGTTGTTCTATATCCACTACCACATTATCCAATAACAACCCAGCCAACCTCTGGGTTATTATTATATAAAATAATGTTGATATGATTGGTTTGATATGATTATTACCTGTTTCATTATAGAAAAGTATCTTCATTTTCAAATGTTATTTAAGTTATAAGAAATATTAGAGTGATTATAAGTAAACAGTTCAAATAATAAGTGAATGAAAAACCATACAAACAAATATAATACAGTTGCCCCTAGGACAAGATGAATTCCTAGGGCCATACAAGTTAGTATCAAAGGTAGCCTAACAGATACTTTGATGGTGTGTGTGTGTGTGTGTGTGTGTGTGTGTGTGTGTGTGATGTAGGAAGGGATGTTATATATTGTTTCATGTGTTTTATGTACTCAAATACCACTGGTATCAGAATGAACATTTCAAATGCAAGTTTTACACATCAGGGAGCTAAATCATTGAAGTCTGTAAGAACAAGTATTAGGATTAATACACAGAGCCAAAAAATCTCAAAGAGATCTATAGAAATCCTTCTATACACAATCATAAGAACAAAAAAGAAATAAGTTGTTTCCTGGATTTCAGGACATACAAGAAAAACACATAATCTTTCCAGAAAAAAAAAATGTGCATTGTTTCTGAAGTTGTTTCAAGGACACTCCACTAGCATTAGTCTTGAAACACTTGGTAATGTGAAAGTAGATATTCAGTTAAAAAAAACTAACCAAACAGATAAAAACCTCACATGAAACATTCAGTAGGTCAGACTAAGAAGTTAAGAATTTAGAACTCAGGAAATAATTTACAGTGACCAAGTAACAGAGATTGCATGCAAACATGCACAGAAAAAGGCAGAAAACATGAAAAAATATAATTGACATTTTGTATGATTTAAAAAGTATATGAAAATTCAGCTGTGAAAGGTGATATTTAAATGAATGAAAATAAATAGACTTTAGGCAGAATCTATCAAAATAGTTGTGATTTATGTTGTCAATATTTATGCTACCTATAAATAATTTTAAGCCGTTGCAAAGGTTTAAATTAGACACTCTGGAGGTAAAAATTGAAAGAATGTGGCATAAGACCAAATCATCAGTTCCTGAGTTGAGGTATTTTGATTCTTCATAATTATTCTATAGAAGGAAAATTATACAATTATATTTAGAGGTATTCTAATAAAATGCATTTCATAAGAACTGAAATATGAGTAAATAAACCATAAACTTTGCTCCATTATAATGTGTATAAATTCAAAAAAATGATAACACAAAATTCAAAGCAAGAAAAGGCTTATGCTCAAAAGAAACCAGATTAGGCCCTAGTCCTCTGGTCCCCATCCAGCTATAGCAAAGCCTAAAGGATTAATGTCAGTGAGAAGTGCTTCATTGTATATGAATGTTGTATGACAGTATTTTTTTTATTAAAGACTTACCACATTTTTATTTTAATGCTGTCTTAGCAGGGCATCCATAGCTTATCTCTCCAAAGCAATTGAGTCCACATAGAAGAAATGACCCTGATTTTAATTTTCTATGTATTTCAACATCATCATCATAATAGATAGTTAATACTATTCAATGTAATGATTAAGAAAAAAACCTTCTCAGTGTTACTGAGTTATTCTTCAAAGTTACAACAGTCTTCATCTTTAGAAAATATCCATTTCTCCCTTGGTAACTCCTGTCTCCTACTATTTCTTCTCTCCCTTTAACTTCATGCTTACTTTCAATTTTCCTAGCTCCTGCACTTACATCAGGATATATACTAACATATTAGAACACATTCTCCCTACTTCCATCTCTTGAGTTCTATTATTATAGGCACCATCCCCAGCTACCAGATGACTCTTATGCAGCCTAACTGAAGAAAAAACAAATGAACAAACAATATCTCTTGCAAATATAAGAGCTTAATAATCAACTGTATCTCCAATAAGTGTCATATTCCCATGGAAACAAATAATATTTTATAATCAATTGTTTAGCACCTAAAAGTAAAGCCTGCTCCATATGCTCAATAGACACTGCTTAATAGAGTGCAAAATTTGGCAGACCTGGACTCTTGTTTTGAGGATAGTAAAAATAAAATTTGAGTCCTCAATACACAGAAATATAAGGTCCTAAGAAATCTGGTTACCTCAAAAAAAAAAAAAATCAACGATTTTTGAATAAGCCTGCCTGATAGTCAACAAAGAGTAGGATCTCAAAACCAGTGACTCATTCTATCTCTTCATGTTCCTGTTATGGGTGAAAACTCTGCTCCTGATGAAGTCACTTTGAAGAGTGTCTTCCTCTCCAGTAATGACTCATAGGCAGAGTTAAAATGAAACATCTTGAAATACTGAGTTCAGGAGCTCAGATCTCTGATAATCGGGGGCATGTGCCTAGGGAAATATATTTTATGGCATTTAGATCTCTTCATGACCGTAAGATATCTATTGAAAATTACAATTTTGATTCCAATTAGTTCTATGACATTCTTAACGTGAAGCTCTGACTTGAAAATGAAAAATCAAGCCGGGCATAGTGGTGCATGCCTTTAATCCTAGCACTTGCCCTAGTGTGACTTTTTTCTAGTTCCTTGTCTAGAACTTGTAATGCTAATTACTCTTGCCTTTACTTCTCCTTCACATATCCCATTCACAATTCAAGGACTTTCTTCTCCCCTTAGAGACAAGAGTTATGCAATTTGGGAGTCTTTTAGATAGACCCACTGAAGGGGTACTCCAATTGCCTCACCTTGAGTCCCTGTTCAGCAAGGAAGACAGAGCGGTCGGCATCCCTATTCCCTATTGGCAATTTGGGTAACCCCTCCAGAGGTTGGTGTGATAAGAATAGGAGGTAGGAATTGGCTAGGTAGTTAGGGTAAGAAGACCCCAAAGAAATGTAGCCATTTTCTTGGCTAAATGTCAAAATGTCCTTGGGCCTGTTAGCAGCATACTGTGATACAAGGCCAAAAATGTCAAAAGTATTTGGGAGCTTGTATCTAATCCTTAAAAGATTTTAGGGTTACCTCTTCAGAGGGGGAATGTTGGAGGGGAGGGAGTGGGCATGGATTTGATCAAAACACCTTATACACATGTATGAAATTCTCAATAAAGTTTTTGTAAAAATTTTTAAAAAGTTATAAAATAAAGACCATAAAAAGAGTAATGCAAAGACCCATAGCTGGTCAAAATAAAGAGATTAAGGGACTGTAGAATGCCCAGCCCAATTTGATAGATCCAAAATACCACCTCTACACTCAGAAAAGTGGGCAGAAATATTGGAAATGTTTGAAGATCAGAATGTCACTGCTAAATAGAACCTTTCGACACAAAAGGGAGGTTGTACCTATGAAATCTGAACAGTATAGTTGTTTAAACAAGACATTTATAGTGACAAGGCCAGTCAAGATGCCAATATGAATAGATGAAATTTAACAAGATCCCGCCACCAGACAGACAATCAAAAGTTGCTGAGAGGGAATTCAGTTTTCTCTAAGGAGAACCTCTCTGATCAGTTGTAAATCACAAGTGGTCAACCCTAAACACATTTATATACAAGCACCACAACATGTACTTGGTAAGTTATAAATAAATATACATGCAGGAAACAATTCTTAAAAAGAAGTTGCAGATTTCAGTGGGAAGGGAATAGAAAAGGAGCTGGAGAAGGAGACGTTGGAATAGAAATTATTTAAATATTGTACTTATACATGAGATTTGCAAACAAAAATTAACTAAAATATTATCAAGTAAAAAAATCCACAAATCAAATGGAAACATATATCCATATATGATTTAGAAACATACACATGACTACAATTTTCAGTTAAGAGCTAGAGATACTATGATGAGAAAAATCTTGAATATAATTACAGAGAATCCTTCATTATATATTAAGGAAAAATTTTATATTAGAAAAATATCATTTTTAATAG
>NW_008348789.1:5985326-5999096 GCF_000622305.1 Nannospalax galili
ATCAGTTTTTATGAAAAATCAATTGAACAATATAATGCTTATAAAAACTATTGAAACATTGTTATAGTACATGTAAGTATATGATTTTATGAGAAGGTGATGGATGTACTACAAAGAAAATGGCAAGCCCTTTCTTCTGTACAGCAAATGCAGTATAGTTTCCTCACTATTTAATTTAATAAAAAGTTGAGTTTCTTTAAAACATTTGACAAAAATTAATTTGAATCTCATTCAATTATTATAGAAGCATTTTTAATCACTACTTCAGGGACATTACAGTCATAGAATACTTAATAAACAATAGAGCATTCATCATGAATATATAAGCCCTTTCTTCTGTACAGCAAATGCAGTATAGTTTCCTCACTATTTAATTTAATAAAAAGTTGAGTTTCTTTAAAACATTTGACAAAAATTAATTTGAATCTCATTCAATTATTATAGAAGCATTTTTAATCACTACTTCAGGGACATTACAGTCATAGAATACTTAATAAACAATAGAGCATTCATCATGAATATATACATATGCATTTGAAAAACATTTATTTATGTACTCATTTGAATTTTCATAACTGCATAATGTGTTGGAAAACAAGTCAAGTCCCGAAATATCATGGAAAATTTTACTAAGAACAAGTTGTGGATGCCATCCTTGCAAGCTTCATTATCCCTCACACAGGGAGAGACATGAGAATCCTTACCTGAGAGTACAGGCAGAGCCACAGTTCAAAACCAACAAATTATCTATAGCTGCACATGGTCTGGGGGAGGATATAAGGGTGCATAGGCTGGGAAAATCCAGTCAGGCAGGCATTTTGTGTGTGTGTGTTGTTTTGCAGAAGTCATCATCCAGTCTTGGATGAAGACTCCAGTGAATTCTTAAAGAAGGAGCACCCACACTCCTGCAAGTAAACCCTCACCCACTGCTCGATAAGTAAGCCCAAAAAACTCACTCATTTCCCAGACTGTAGTTTGGCAAAATCATTCCTCAGTTTGTTGTTGAAACCAAGGGAGGAGGTCATAGACTTGTTTATACCTCCCCATCAAAAGGAATTTTGGGATCAAAAGTTTTTCTAAACTATAAATATATCAAATATTAAGTTAGCAAAATTTGAGCATCATTTGGACTAATTGATTATCAAAATTCTGTACATTGCAGTAAATAAAATAATGAAATAATTATATATTTAACTCACAATAAATGAACTAAATAGCAAAATATGAACATAAAGTAAATAACAGAGGAAAAACTGGGGCTGGAGAGATGGCTCAGCGGTTAAGAACGTGGTTGTTTTGCAGAAGACCCGGATAGGAATCCCACCTAACAACTGTCTGTAAATCCAGTCCCAGGGATCCGACAGCCTCTTCTGACCTCCACGGACATTGCATGACATGCGTGCACTTAACTACATGCAGGCAATACACACATACACATAAAATTAAAAAATAATAAATTAAAAATTAAAATAGAAAAGGAAAAGTTAATGAAAAAACAGACCTATGCATAAGGAAACAAATTGAAAATATGAACTTTCAATGAGAGATGTTTGCGTATACAAGGCTGACTGAAGGTTAATTAAGAGAGATAAAAATTTTCTCTCTACTCTTATTGCAAAGACAAATGTTCTGAGTATGTTAGGCTGTGAATATTGAATTTGAGGCGTAGAAATAAAATGCGTAATGAGTGCATGAGAATTCAATAGCATGACAATAGCATGAGGCTAGCTTATGTCACTGTAAAGCAAGGCTCAGGAGTCAAGAAAATAAGGTGTACTTTATTCAAATCAACAATCCAGGGACAGAGATTTAGGTGAAGCAGAAAAACATATTCTGTGTGTTTCATTTCTTATGTAGGCATATTCTTTGAGTATTGCAGATGGAAATCTGCTACTCAGAGTGATGCATTCTGAGAGTTTCATCTAACAGTCATGATAATGAGAAGGTTAACATGATAAGGAGATTTAAAGTAGGTAAATATTAAAGGGATTAAGATAGCCCAAGTTAATCTTGACTCTCAATCTACAGCATCCTATCTTTCCACACTAATGATATAGGCAGAAAATGTCAAACATACTGTAGGATATTATCTTCAGAGTGATTCAGTACCATATTTGCATGCTGAACTAAAGTGTGAGTGATGATATTAATTAAAATTATAAGAAATAATACAGACAGAAAATAAAAAAAATAAAATTTGTAGTTTGTTGTTTAGTACATGCCAGCAATGATATATTCTCATAATACTAGCTTTTAAAACATATACATCTCTCTCTCACTCTCTCTCTCTCTCTCACACACACTCTCTCTCTCTCTCTCACACACACTCTCTCTCTCTTTTAAGAGAATCAACTCACAATTGATTGGAAAGACTAGATAGAGACCATTCTATTGTAAATAAAAACCAAAAGTCTAAAAGTTGAGAGGAAAATGAATAGATGATATCTGACTTGAGTAACAAAGCTTAAAGAATAATAAATGAAAGAATTATAAAAAACCAAAATATGGTTTTTAAAATTGAATAAAATCATAAGCTCAGAAACATAAGATAAAGTGCTTAAAAGAAGATCACATATGTATGTAAGGATGGTAATAAAAAAAACTATAAAGAAATAAAGATTATGAACATAAAAGGCAGAAATTCAATAAAAAAATAAAATTATTGCCACAAGTTCCATGAGCAAGCTTCCAGTGCCTTGAAAACCTCTGCTTCTTCATGTTCATGGACCAACCCTTGCTCTTACAATTTCATACCCCCCTTTTCTGCAATGGTTCCTGAACTTCAGTGGTGGCCTCGAGCACAAGACCCATGCCAATTCAATCAGACAAGGGCCTGGTGATATGCAGTGGAAATGAAAAGCAAGCCAGCCCTTCCTTAGAACTGTTGGAGACTGACTGCTACAGGGAGAGGAAGCATAGACCTTCCTTAAGATCACTGGATGGGCGGAATAAACTCCAGGATATGAAACTGCATAGAGGAACATCCGTATAGAATGTTTAATCAGATGGAAATTAGCATGTATGTCAATATGCATTAGCCCCATGTGAGGGTATATGGGGATACAGATGGGGGATAGGCAGCATCTTAATTTGATTAGGAACTATTGTATGAGATGTACAAAAGTTCAATGAAAATATTAAACAAAAATAAAGTAAACCTGAATTTTATGTTATTAAACATCTAAATAAATAAATAAATAATAAATAATTATTAAATGAATAGTACATGTAAGAAATTTGAAAATCTAGAGAAAAAGACACTTTTGTCTAATGAAGACTTAAAGTATCTTCAAAAGAAATCATAGGCAAAATACTATTTTTTCTTAAAATCTGTATTTTGAGAATTTCATGAATTTACATCATTTCCACTCCTCACTAATCACCTCCAACTTACACAGCACCCTTCAATTCCTCTCAGTTTTGTGACATATACTTTATGTATTATACAAAGTAATGGAAAACCTAATGAATCCATTTAGTGTTGCTTATCTGTACTTGTGTTTTGGGCTGACCGCTTGGTATTGGACAATCAAGAGGAAGCTCATCCCTGTAGAAAACAAATTCTCTTACTATCAGCAGCTTCTGATTGTCTTGTAGCATTTCACCTAGAGGTGGGCCATTGCTAAATATCCCCCATCCATGAGTCATGTCAACTGCTGTGTCATTATGCATGTTTTGTTCAGACAATGATACTGTTGAGATTCCATGGGCACAACATCCCTGTTGTGTCTCAATATTAGCAGGGCCCATTCCTTTGGCTCTTGAAATTTTCCTCCCTCTCTTCCATGATGTTCCTTGAGCTTTACATATAGGGGATGCACTGTAGATCTATCATTTGTAATAGGTATCCTGCCATCACTGTTTTCTGCATTTTTGACCAGTTATGAGTCTCTATTACAGTCTCTAATTAGGTAGCTGTTGATTGGCCCCCAAGATAAAATTGCTACTACAGCACCAATGTTTATGCTGTACAGGGCATTGATGTGGTTATGTGGTCTTGGAGTTGGTGTTTAACCAACAATTGATGTTCTCTCTTAGCAACTTGCATAGTGCTTTCCAAAGCTATGATAGCTTGCCTTCAGGGAAAGTGGCTTCCAGGTCAGTTACAGCACCATTGCTCCAAATCCTGTCTGAAGTATATTTTGTCTTCAGCAGTAGGATCTTACCTTCATGTTCTGGGAGTCAATTAAGGCCTGTAGTATTAGTTTGCGTAGTTTGGGAAGTCTGTTGGACCAACCTGGCCCACAAATCAAATGATGGCCTCTCCTGTCTGGTACTGTTTCTTGTTATGTAGCCTTTAGCTATACATATGAGCTCATTTAAAGACATTGTATGTGGAATTTGTCATTAAGTTGTTCAACAAATAATATTTCCTCTGGTTTTGAATGCTAGGCATTTTATAACACTCCTCTCTCTCTTTCCCTGTCTAACCCACCCACAATGACTTCCCCATTTAAAGTGCTCTCTCTTTCCCCATTTCTCTCTTGATATTACCAGTCTCCTATGGTCCCACCTCTCTTGTGCACCTTCTTTACCTTTTCCCCAAAGCTCCTGATATAACCCTCTCTCCCCACTCCTATTTAAATATCCTCATTTTATCTCCCCTTAGTGGTATCTGTCTCCTATCGTCCTTCTTTCTCAGGTGCCTTCTTTCATTTTGCTTCCTTGGTTCCTTTTCATTATCCTGGTTTCTGCAGTTACAGAAACTGTACAGGTGTACAGTTCTGTGTACATCGAGGTACATACTCACATGTAAGGATTTGATGCTAAGATCCACGTGTGTGGAAGAACACTCATCCTTTGCTTTTCTGAGTCTGTGTTAATTCACTTACTTTAACAGTTTCTAGTTCCATCTATTTACCTTCAAATTTCATGATTTCATCTTTCTTTACCACTGAGTAGTACTCCATTCTGTAAATGTATCACATTTTAATTATCTATTGGTCAGTTGAGGGACACAGGTTGTTTCCTTTTCTTAGCTAATGAGAAAAGAGCAGCAACAAACATCGATGTACAAGTATCTCTGCAATAGAATGAGACCTTTGGGTACATGCCAAATAGAGGTATAACTGGGTCAAACGGTAAGTTTATTTTTAGATTTTTAAGAGTTTTCCACCCTCACCTTGCAGGAGTTTGCAATCACACCAGCAGTGAGTGAGCTTTCCCCACATCCTCTGCAGCATTTGGTCTCATTTGTTCTCTTGATCTTAGTAAGTACGACAGGGGTAAGATGAAATCTCAAAGTAGTTTTAGTTTGCATTTCCCTAATTACTGATGACATTGAGCCCTTTTTAAGGATATTTCTTGTCATCTTATTTCTTCCATTGAGAAGTCTCTATTCAGATCGTTAGCTTATCTTTTATTTGGGTAACTTGCTTTCTTGAATTTTTTTTTTTTTTTTTGAGTTCTTTACATATACTGGATGTTAAACCTCTGTCAGATTGTGACTGGTGAAGATTTTCTCCCCCTCTGTGAGTTTGCACTTCAATTACTTGTTTGCTTCTTTTGCTATACAGAAGCTTTTTAATTTAATGAGGCTCCATTTGCTGATTATTGACCTTAACTGTGAATGGCAAGGTTTCCATTCTCCAATTGCTTGTTATAGATATGTAGGAAAGCTACTAATTTTTGTAGAGTATATTTATCATCTGTCACTTTACTGAAGGTGTTAATCATTCCTAGTTTTCTGGTGGAATTTTTGGCATCTCTTAGATAAAATATATCATCTGCAAAAAGGGATAATTTGACCTCTTCCTTTCTGATGAGCACTCCTTTAATTTCTTCTCTTGCCTTATTGCTCTAGAAAGAGTTTGAAGCACTATATTAAAATAAAAGGAGTGGAAATAGTTAACAGCCTTATCTGATTCCTGATTTTAATGGGAATCCTTCCAGTTTTTCTTGATTTAGAATGATGTTGACTATGGGTTTGTTGTGTATAGTTTTAATTATGTTGAGGTTGGTTCCCTCCAGCCCAATGCCTCTAGGACTTTCAACATAAACACATTTTCAATTTGTCAAAGGATTTTCTGTGTCTACTGAGAGGACAGTGTGTTTTTTTGTTGATATATGACATTTATCGACATGAATGTTGAACCACTTTTCCATCTCTGGAATAAAGCTGAATTGATTACAGTGAATGATTTTTGATGTGTGTCTATATGAAGTTTGCAAGTATTTTGTTGATAATTTTTGCATCTACATTCATTAAGTTTATGGGTCTATAGTTTTCCTTTTTGATTGTATCTTTTCCTGGTTTTGCTATGAGAATGTTGCTGTCTTCATAGAAGAAATTTTGAATTTTTCCCCTTCTTTCTACATTTCTGAATAATTTAACTAGTACTGGATATAAATCTTCAAATGTCTGATAGAACTCTACAGTGAATCTCCCCTATTTTGGTTCTCCACTTCTGTGACAAAATACTCTGACCAATACCAACTTGGGGAGGAAAGGGTTCATTCAACTTACATCTCTCAGGTCACAGTTCATTTCTGATGGAGCTCAAGGTAGGAACTCAGGGCAGGAACCTGGAGGTAGGAGCTGGAGCACAGGCTTACTGGCTTACTCCCCTGGCCCCTGCTCAGCCTGCTTTCTTATGCAACACAGGCCCACCTACCCAGGGGTGGCACCACCCACAGTGGGCTGGGCCCTCCCACATCATACAACAATCAAGAAGATGCACCACAGACATAGCCAAAGGCCAGTCCAATAGAGGCAATTCCCCAATTGAGGCCCCCTAAGCCAGGTGTCCAACATAGAATCTATCTGGGCCTGGGCTTTTTTAGTCACAAGGTTTTGTATTACTATGGCAAATTCCTTATATGTTATGTATCTGTTTAAGCTGTTCTTTTCTTCTTGGTTTAGCTTTAGTTATTACCATGATTTTATATATATACATCCATTTCTTCTAGGTTTTCTTATTTAATAGTGTATATGTTTTTAATGTATTCTCTTATAAGATGTTCTAGATCTTCTTGTTGTCTGTTATGTTTCCCCATTCATCTCTGATTTTGTGGAGCTGGATTTGCTCTTTCTTTCTTTTGCTTAACTGGGCTAAGCTTCTGTCAATCTTGTTCATCTTTTTAAAGAACCAGCTCTTGGATTCGCTGATTCTTTGTATTGTCTTCTTTGTTTCTATTTCATTAATTTCTGCTCTGATTTTTATCACTTTTTCTTGTCTGCTGGGTTTCAGACTCACTTGTTGCTTTTCAAGTGTCTTGAGTTGCAATGTTAAGTCATTTATTTGTGTTTTTTCTGATTTTTTTTCCTTAATGAGACAGGGTCTCCTTGTAGCCCCAGTTGTCCTGGAACTGACTATGTAGACCAGGCTGGCCTCAAACTCACAAAGATCTGCCTGTCTCTGGGTCCTAAGTTCTGGGATTAAAGGCATGTGCCACCACGCCCGGCCCTTTTTCTGATTTTTTAATTTAATTCCCTCTAAGGACTGCTTTCAATGTGTCCTAGAGGTTTTGTTCTATTGTACTATCCATTTCATTTACTTTCAAGAATACTTTTATTTATTTCTTAATTTCTCCTTCAACACATTCATCATTCAGTAGTGTGTTGTTTAATCTCCATGTGTTAATGTAGTTCCTATAGTTTCTTTTGGTGTTGATTTTAAGCGTTATTGCATTCTGGTCTGATAGAATGCATGGAATTATTTCAATCTTTTTGTATTTGTTGAGGCTTGTTTTATACCCCAGTATGTGGTTGATTTTGGACAAAGTTCCAAGGGGCACTGAATAGAAAGCATATTCTTTGGTGCTTAGGTGGTATATTCAGTAGATGTCTATTAGGTCCATTGGATGTATGGTATTCAAGAGTCTTATGTTAAGACATTTTAAGGGTTCTTTCTGATTTTTTTAATGTCGGCACTTAGAGTTATAAACTTTCTTCTTAGGACTGCTTTCAAAGTGTCTCAGAAGTTTTGTGTTGTATTGTACTTTTTATTTAACTTCAGGAATACTTTTATTTCTTTATTAATTTCTCCTTTGACCTACTCTTCATTCAGGAGTATGCTGTTAGATTTCCATGAGTTCATGTTGATACTCGGGCTTCTTCCATTGTTGACTTTAAACTTTATTGCATTGTGCTTTGATATAATTCATGGATTTCACTTTTTTCTATCTTTTTAGGTATGTTTTATGCCCCAGTATTTGGTTGATTTTGCAGAAAGTTCTATGGGGTGCTGGATAAAATGTATACTCTTTTATGCTTGGGTAGAATGTTCGGTAGGTATCTGTTTGGTCCATTTGATATATGGTATTGTTAATTCAGATGTCTGTCTGTTTATTCTTTGTCCAGTTGACTTGTGTAATGGACAACTATTGAAGCTACTCCTATTGAGTGGGGGTTAATATGTATCTTAAAGTCCTTTAGTACTGTTTTTATGAAGTTGGGTGCACTAGAGTTTGATGGTTATATGTTGATGATTGTAATATCTTCTTGGGTAATTGTTATTTTGATCAGAATGAAGTGACCACCTATATCTCTGAATTAGGCTTGGTTTGAGGTATATTTCAGATACTAGAATTGTAACTCCTGCTTATACTTTAGTGCCGTTTGCTTGTAATATGATTTTTTTTCCATCCTTTCAATTTAAGGTAGTGTCTATCCTTCAAAGTAAGATGAGTTTCTTGCAGATGACAAAAAGATGGATTTTGTTTCTTAATCCTTTCAGCTAGTCCCAATCTTTTGACTGGGAGGATCAGTCCATTGATATTTAAAATTATGATTGAAAGATGTATATTTGTTCCTGTGCTTTTATTTTCTGTTTGCATTCTTAGCCTATCTGTATTTCCATAGTTATATCTTCATTTAGTTTCTTTATGTTGTGGCCCTTGGTATAGTCACTCTTTTCTTTATCTCTTTGTATTGCTTTAAGAGTTAATTTAGTATATGTGTCCCTCAATTGATGAGTGGATAATGAAAATGTGATTCATTTATATGATGGAGTTTTACTCAGCAGTAAAGAAAGATGAAATCATGAAATTTTCAGGTAAATGGATGGAACTAGAAACTGTTATACTAAGTGAAGTAACACGGACTCGGAAAAAATATCAACATATGTTCTCCCTCATATGTGGATCCTAGAATCAGACTCTAATAAATAAGTATGCAACCAGATATAACTACAGGAACCAGGATAATGGAGAGGAAACAGGGAGGTAAAGGAAAAGAAAGAACCTGAAAGAGAAGAAAAGTAGGAAATAGTCCTTAATAAGGGCGACATGGATAAAAATTGGGTTATTTTAAGGGAGGGGGAGGGATGGGTATACATGGCAGAAGGGTGAGACAATGTGAGAAACAATGTCCACCTAGTTTTGAAAACCAGAGGGAATCATATTACTCCTATACCCTACTGACAAATTATACATAGCAGATCAAGAAATATATGTCTATGTAAGGTTTATCTGAGAACAACTGATCTTTGCTCAAGATTCATCTACATGACACACAGTAATTAAAAACACCAGACTGGTGGAACTAATCTTCTAGGGTGCCTAACAGACATACTTTGAGTCTATAATAATTTGGTCAGACGGACATAAAGGACACTTTTTGCTCCTTGCCCTCCTAGGTCAACTAGTTCCAGGGGACTATGAGCATCTCTCAAAATGTCCAATAATGGTAGTGGATCACCTGTCCTCTTAATCAAGGAGGCCAAGGAGACCCCACCAGATGGACTTGAACCAGTGTCCAGTCTACAAAGATGAGGGTCAACAGAGAGGAATCATTTCCTACATGCTTCCAAGTAAAGCCAACCAGGGTCGAACAGGACCTTTGACTTATCTTCACATAGGTTTAACTGGTAAAAGAAAGGAGCCAGGGGCTCCTCCCATGCCTATGTGACCCCTGAGGAACAAATCCTCATACGAGCTTAAGAGTAAAAATAAATCAGGTTTATCTATACCAACTGTATGGCCTTAAACTCCCTAAAGGAAAATATAATCAAAGATTAAATAGGCCAACATAATTTCATAAGAGTCCATATGTATAGCTAAAGGCTACATAACAAGCTACAATGCCAGAAAGTGATACCTTCTTTTGAGTTGATGGCCAGGGTGGCCAAAGGGATTCCCAGATAGTAACCCAGCATAGAACTGGGAAAATGAACAGCAGATCCCAATCTTATCTAAAGGAATATAAATAACTGATTACTGTTAGATGAAGACCAGCTGACCCTCCTAAAATAAAGACCTCCAGATAGGCTGACTAGATTCACCAGAAGGAAGTAGTGGGGAATGGCTGGGGGTGCCCACAACACATCAGAAAATATCAGGGATATCAGAGTATAAGGGCTCTAGTGGGGGGAGGGAGGCAATGGGAGGGTGCCATCTGGGAAGTGGGTGCATAGTTGAATAAGATGGTTTGGAATGTTCTATGTGATATACATACAAAAAAATCAACAAATTAAAATAATGAGTTATATTTGAGAAGCATAAAAATTCACATCATGTTAAGTAGCAGAGGTCATAAACACTACCACTGACATCTACCTGATGACTTTATAGACATACACAGGTGCCAAACGCATGTGCATCTTAGTGTCAATTTTATTAAAAATAGATTTTTCTGTATGAAACTATTTTAATAATGAAATGGAGATCTTTTCTAAATTTCAAAACCTCATTTAATTTTATATCTTATATGAGTTATATGGAGTACAATATTGTATAACTGTATCAATTCAACTCTAAACCTAAAAACTTACAGCTAATTTTGAAAGAGATGCATCTTAGCTCTGGAAATTGTTATTGAATATGTCAATGCTGTTGTAATAAAATGCTTCTTCTAATTATATGGTTATTAAATAAATAATTTTTAAAAAAGAATTCTCTGAAAACCTGGTATTATGGGCATCAATTCTTTCAACGTATGCATGTGATGGAAGATTTTTCATTCTCCTTCAACTTTGACATTTTTGCTTGGTAGAGCATTCTGGGCTGGCATCTATGGTCATTTAAAACTTGGAATACTTTGGTCCAGGCTCTTCTGGCTTTCATAGTTTGCATTGAAACGTCAGCTGTAATTCTGATGGGTTTTCATTTGTATGGGGCTTGCCGTTTTTCTTCTGCAACTTTCAGTATTCTCTCTTTGTTCTCTACACTTATTATTTTACAATGACGTGTCATGGGGAGTTTCTTTTCTGGCCCTGTCTATTTGTTGTTCTATATGTGTCTTCTATTGTATGGACATGTTTTTTTTTTTAATTTTGAGAACATTTCTTCTATATTCCTGTTGAAGATCTGTTGAATACCATTACCCTGAGATTTTTTTGTCCTTCCTCTATGCCTATGATGTGTAAATTTGGGCTTTTCATGGTGTCTCACATTTCCTGCATATTCCATTTTTGTATTTTTTTAAAAATCTCAGTCTTTACTTGAGTTGTCCAGTTCTTCAACTTTATTGTCCAGTGTTTATATCATGTTTTCCACTTCATTAATTCAATTGGTGAGGTTTCCTTCTCTCATTTCTAATTGTCTTATCAAGTGTTCCACAACCTTCTTCATTTCAGCTTGAATTTTCTTCAATATTTCAACCTCTTTTGTGAATTCAGTAAATATGTTTATCCCTATCTTGTTTTAGTTGTTTGTTAGTATGTTCTTTAAATTCAATGAATTCTTTGATCATGCTTATGATTATTTTTAATTCTGTCTCCTGGGATATCACTAGGAGGTTCTCATTTTAAAACTCTTCTATAGGACATTTGTTGTTTGATGGGTACATATTATTTTGGTTTTTCATCTTATTTTTGTTTTGATTTTGGCATGTGGATTTCTTTTGCTGTCTGTGATTCTTGTCTGAGACTCAAGTCTTCCATATTGAGTTAATATTTATTGCTGTTTGTATACTTGATGTGCCTTGGTTGTTTTCTTATTGGATATGAAAATGTTGTTGGTATTAGTTTCAGGTTCTGCTTTCTGATCTTATATTGGAGCAACCCGATAGCTCTAGTCCAGGTACTCAGGAGTTCTGGAAGAGGCCCAAGTCAGGTTTGAATCAGATACTCTCAGGCTTCCTCCTGGATGCCTCTTGCCAGCAGGGACAACACAATTTGAGAAGCTTGTTAGGCAGAGACTGGATTCAGGCTATCTTAGGCAGTCTGTCAAAATCTGGGCCCCTACTAATGGGTAGGGAAGCCTAGCTCTGAGTAGTGGGTGGAGTTTCAAATAGTCCCAATATAGATAGATGGGCACAGTGCAATTTGGAAAGCTCATCAGCAAGAAGAACTAAGAGGGTAGTTCAGAGATCTGGGATGCCAAGAGCAAAAGGGGGGTTAGAAAGAAAACAGGATGTGGCATCTGAGTGATTGGAGTTGCTCAGTCTATTGGGGAGTCAAGGCCCAGTGGATGGGATCAGACTTACCAGGTAGAAAGGCAAGTTTAGGATGGGGACAACCAGGATAGAGGCTGGTATCGAGTACAAAAGCAAGTTGGGCAACAGCCTTTGAAGGCCTTTGAAGGCTCTAAGAACTAGATTCTTAGAACTAGTTCAGATTGAACTAATCTGAACACAGAGGTTCAGAAAACAATGTGCTAGTCTGGACTAAGAGGGTAGTACAGAGATCTGGGGTACTGAGAGAAAGAGTAGGCCTGTGTCCAAGGCTAGAAGGAGAACAGAATATGAGACTGGGGAGATCAGAATTGCTCAGGCTGTAGGTTAGTCAAGGCCCAATGGGCAGAATCAGATTCAACAGGGAAGAAGACTGCTCTATGGAATTCAAGGCAAGTTGGGGGCTCCAAGCATCTAGACTGAAAAATTGAGCTGGTCTGAGTGCAGGGGACGGAGAGGCCATGTGTGTTACCTACTAAGAAGGTAGTCCAGAGATCTGAGGTTTTGAGAGCAAATCAAGCCTTTGCCAAAGGCTGGAAGGAGAACAGGATGTGAGGTCAGGTGTATTGGAGGTGCTCAGACTATAAGAAATTCAAGACCCAGTGCATGGGATCAGACTTACCAGGGAGGAAGGCTGGAATCTAAAGCAAGTTGGGGGTGAGGACAGCTTGTGAAGGCTCTAACAAACTACACTGAAGAACTTAGTTGGTCTGGGTGCAGGGGATCAACAAACAGTGGGCAGATCATAAACTTTAGGGTGATAATGCTACCTGAGGGAGAGAGAAGTGGTCAATAAATGCCTCTTCACAAAAGGTAATGGGTAGGGTTGAAAGTAGAAGTATCAGCACTCAAATTTCAGTGAAAAAGAGACAGAGATATAGGTCCTTTGAGGTAAAATGTAATGATGCTAAGGAATACTGTCATTAGAATATACAAAAAATCTAAAATCTAATTTGGTTCTCTCTCTCTCTCTCTCTCTCTCTCTCTCTCTGTGTGTGTGTGTGTGTGTTTTCACTCATCCCTAGACTCTGGTTTTCCCTCTCTCCTCTACCTTTTGTTCTCTTTATTCTCCCCTTTTTGACTTTGTAGAAACTCATTTTACTTGCTGTATTAGGGCATTCCTACAGTGGAATTCCCATTTGGCAGTATTATTCTTTCTTTCTGCAAAAAAAAAAAAAAAAAAAGGGATAATTCGGTCTTGATTAAGTGTTGCTAACATAAATTCTTAGCAAAAACATTAAAAGATAAATTAATGAGTTCCATGAAGAAATTTTCAAACATAGAAGCAAGTCAACATCAAGTAAGCAGAAGTGAACAACAAATAAATAACAACAACATAATAATAATAATTAATAATAATAATTAGTAGATGTGGACTCACATCTTTGATCTCAATACTCTAGAGGGTGAAACAAAAAGGTTGCCACCATTTTGAG
>NW_008348789.1:5999269-6000414 GCF_000622305.1 Nannospalax galili
CATAAACATCTTAATGTCAATTACACTGAAAATGAATTTTTCTGTATGAAACTGTGTATTTAAAAATGAAATGGAGATATTTCTTAAAGGTTAAAACTTCATTAATTTTATGTTTTAAATGGTTTATACTGAGTAAATTATTGTATAACTGTAATAATTCAACTGTAAACCTAAAAATTTACAGCCAAATTTGAAAAAGATGCATCTTAGCTCAGAAAATTGTTATTGAATATGTCAATGCTGTTTTAATGAAATGCTTCTTCTAAGTATGTGGTTATTAAATAAATAATAAACTGGAAAACAACAACAACGACAAACAAATACAAGAAAATAAGAAAACACATGGAGGTCTTAAAAGATTGCAGATTCACACCTATCCTCAGGCCTCTTGGGGTAAGTCTATAGCGCAGCCCTCCGCGCCTTGACTCCCCAAGCCACATTCACCCTTCCATCTCCCCCACTGTTCTCTACTCCTAGTTTGGGACCTGTGCCATCCCTAGTCTTGGGGCCCCAGACACGAGGGGAATGAATGCTGCTTCCTGATCCTTCTCACCCAGACCAATGTAGTGCCTTTCTTGGGCCCCAGGAGCACTGCTTCTGAACCTGGCCCCACCCTCACCTCTCTCTGCTTCCCTGGACCTGCACCACATGCTAACTCTCCTAGCCTGCTCTCCTACCCTCAGGCCTCTCTTAGGGTAAGTATATGGAGGAGCCCTCCGCGCCTTGACTCCCCTGGCCTCATTCACCCTTCCATCTCCCCTGCTGTTCTCTACTCCTAGTTTGGGACCTGCGCCATTCCTAGTCTTGGGTCCCCAGACGCCTGGGGAGCCAATACTGCTTTCTGATCTTTTTCACCCAGACCAACTTAGTGCCTTCCTTGGACCCCAGGAGCACTGCTACTGGATCTGGCCCCGCCATCACCTCCCTCTACTTCCCTGGTCCTGCAACACCTGCCAGCCTCTTTCTGGGGCTGCCAGCCTCTTTCTGGGGCTCCGAGGCTTACCTTGCCACTCCCTGATCCTGTGCATCCAGTACAACCCAGCTACTCAATCCACTCCCTGGGAAATCTTGGGGCTTATTCCCACCCCATCAGCCTTTGCATCCCTGCGTGGCACGGCCACGGCCAGGGTCTCAGGTCAGTCCAA
>NW_008348789.1:6000903-6001261 GCF_000622305.1 Nannospalax galili
AAATGAAGAAGGAAGTGAAACACTCAGTAAGCCAATTAGAAATGACAGGAGAAAGCCTCACCAATAGGATGAACAAGATGGAAAACAGAGTATCAAGATTGGAAGATAAAGTGGATGAACTGGACCACTCAAGCAAAGATTATGAAAAATTTAAGAAAACACAAGAATGGAATATGCAGGAATTGAGTGATACCATAAAAAGAACAAACTTGCTAATCATAGGCATACAGGAAGGAGAATAATCCAGAAACAATGAAATGGACCAGATCGTCAACAGAATTGTGGAAGAAAATTTCCCAAACTTAAAGAAAGACATGCCCATACAAATACAAGAAGCATACAGAACACCAAACAGGCA
>NW_008348789.1:6006448-6017817 GCF_000622305.1 Nannospalax galili
ATGGATTGCCCTAGAAGAAGAACAACTGATCCTCCTGGAACAGGGACCACTGGATGACTAGATTTACCAGAAGGGCAGATAGGGGGCAATGGATGGGGGTGCTGACAGCACAGTGGACAGTGGCAGGGATAGCAGAGTATGGGGGCTCTAGTGGGAGAGGAAGGCTGTCTCCCTGACGAGTTTTTATTTATGCTCAGATGCCGTGGAGCTCAGAAGGTGGGCGACTGTGACCAGTAATAGTCATGTATATAGAGATTAGAAATACATGTGAAAATGTCTCAATGTCAATAGCCTTGGAATGAATTTTTCTGTATGAAACTGTGTGTTTTGACAACGAAGTGGAGATCTTTTTTAAATGTTGGAACCTCATTTAATTTTATGTCTTATAGAGTTTATAATGAGTAAAAGATTATATAAGTGTAATAATTCATCTGTAAACCTAGAAATGTATAGCCAATTTTGAAAGAGATGTACCCTAGCTCAGAAAAATATTATTGAATAGGTTAATGCTGTTGTAATGAAATGCTTCTTTTAATTAAAAAAAAAGATTGCTTATTCTCTGTTTAGTCAGCTATCCACAAATGTTCATTAAGAGAAAGAGCCAATTTTTACTGAAGCAGTTTCAAATATAGAGATGATGGAAGAAGTTATGCAAGAATGAGGAAGAAATATTCTGAAACATCTGGGAAGTTCTCCATTCCATTTCCACCAAATATTCAGAGGCTCCACTGAGCCAAAGTTGGAGAATTCTTTTTCATTCATTTGATCTCACTGAATTCATTGTAGTTCCAGAGAAGTCAATCTGTATCTGATCCAGTAAGGCAAAACTCAAGCCATATATTCTTTTCTCTTGGAATAAACAATGGAACAGTGAGCATAAAGCATATTGACACAGTGCAGTTTGGTTGGTATTTATGAGGCATGGCTCAACATTCATGATGGGCTCAAATGAAAACTTCAATAAATTTCAAAAGAGTTAGTATAGAGCTTTTCTAACATTTCAATTGGCAATTTTTGTTTAATAAATTACCAGTTAGGCCATATAACTGATGTTCTGTCTTCTTGATATGAAGAATTTATAGTGAATTGATATGAAATTGTCTAATGAATTACTATCATAGAATAACACTTTCCATCCTTTTGCAGGTCTGTAAATCAAACTTATGCCTTCATGCCTACTTGACACATGCTATAGCATTGAGTTGTATGTCTAGCCACAAAAACAATCACTTAAGTCTATATTCTCTGTTGTATGGGTCAATTATTCCATTACTATGGCATTAATGCATCTTAAAGATTTACTGTTTCATCTTTATTTTCCAAGAAGGTTTACAAAAACTGTAAGTAATAATCATTTTATTTTTTTTGTACTAAATAATGTATTGAAATAAGGTATTTAAAGGACTAGAAGGTATTTCCCATTGCTTATTCGTCTAAGGCAAATTTATATCACAATAAACCAAGGGTATCATCATAATGTGCTTTAGATATTAACAGTTGAGAAAGTTTAGAAAACTAATAACAGTTCTTTACAACTGCACAGCCCAGATTAGGTATGGCTTTGCTGAGTCAGCATAGTATTATGAACTGACAATCAGCTTGAAGAAGACAGCTCATTAGCAACCTAAACCACAAAAACACCACAGAGAACTAAAGATCTCCATCGGTGACATGCAGCGGAAAGCTGTCAGTGAGCAGTGCTACTTCTTCAGCACATTTGCCATTAAAAAGAAAGTTAATGGGAAAAAAATAGAAAGCCAGATCAACAAAATCAGCATGACCTTCAGGATAGCAAGAGGCAGAGTTGTTCTAAGGGAAGTTAATGTCTTCCCTGAACAGTGAGTCCCTCAATTTGTTTGAAGGTTATGGTGTGCATATATAACATTGATGTTACTCACACAACATATAAAACATAATTATTTAAGAGTGGACTGAAAGTATCTATGTTAAACAAAAAAAAGTAAGGTGAAATCATGAAGGTCATCTAAAACCTAAAAAGATAGAGATTGGGGAGATTTTATATGAATATCAAATAAAACAAAAAATTTTAACGATTTACAAAGTTGATCAAAAATTTGTATGGCTTGCATTAGTTCTAAAGCATAACCATGTTTGACAAATTCACAAATGTTAAGTAACAGAAAAGTATGTTTTTCAATTGAATTATCTGTAGAAATGAATTTGTCCTTCCCTCTTTATGATGCAATTACCAATTCCTTCTTATATGAAAATTTGTGTCAGTGAAGGAGATACAGTGTCATCACTAGCAAACATAACTCCAGTAAAAACTATAGCATTTTATCTGGAAGTGCGTTTAATAGGAACTTTTCACATAGTAAAATCACAGCAAAATTTCTCTAAAATGGCAATGTGGAATTTTTTTTTGAATTCCATTCTAAATTTCTTTCTCCATAAAGGGAGATGCAACATTTAATTGAAAGTCTTTTGAGCACTATGTAGTTTTAAAAATATGATCTCATACAAGCCCTATCTATGGTGAAAAGTCTAGTATTGTGACATGCTAAGAAAAGAGAAGTGAATTGTTAAAAAAAACATCCCTCCTTGCCTGGAGTGAAATAGAAACTAAACAACCTTTATAATCAATTAACTCCCAATTGTCAAGGAACAAGATCTTTGCCACTCTAGCACAAACTTTCTTCTCATAGTTTCATAAAGGACAAAAATCACCTGTCTTAAAAAATTAGCAAATTAGAAAAGCAAGTAACATAAACTCAAAATAAAAAATCATAAATACAAAGATACAGTAATATATGCTTCTTTTATTGATAAGAAAATTATGCTTTAGATTCACTCTTTGTGAACACATAAGTAAATGTGGCTTAAAAAACTAGCATATCTGTATGCAATATAAAATTTATTAAGTCACAAAAATATCAAAGATTATGAAACATCAGTGAAGAAACAGAAAAAAGGTTTAAAAATATATTTTACAAGGCAAAAATGAAAGAGATGCCAAGAAAACAAATAATCAATGAAGCTCAGTGAACAGGCAAGAATTAGCATGCAATTCCAAGATGTCACTAATAAAGATAATATTTTAGTTTTAAAATGTGGAAAGATTTGCTCATTAAGTATTTCATTTCAGAAAAATGTTATATTAAAAAATGGTTGATGATTCAAAGAATTGTGATTTTTGTGAGGTATATGTTATACTGATTTTAAAATTATTTACATTTCTTTATGACCTGTTTAAATAACATTTTTCTCTCATATTTGCTTATCTGGATAGGGCATTCTTATTTACTATTTTTACTGTGTGAAAATAAGATTATTACTTATATTAACATCTTCCTTTATGGAACATTTGTAAAGCCTCACACCGTCTATAGTTAATGTGTCATATGAAGGTCTTTTGACTCAATATTATTTTAAAAATATCTATCTCAGACAGCTATGTATTTGGGAGAATGGTAATATATTTTAGTTCTTTGCAAAACGTTGTAAATATTATTTATATTATTCTTAATATGATGCAGAATCTGATGTTACAAAATCCATTGGCGAACCTTCGAGTACAACTAGAACGCATGTGTAATTTTTAATTTTGATTGTCTCATAATTCAAAACTCCAAGTCCTTCCTGTGCATTCATTGCTTAGGATTAGGTATGATAGTTGATCACTGTCATGGGAGGAGATAATATAGTGGTAATGCATTAATGTCTAAGACCATATTATTACCCATGAGTTATACTCTCAGTATTGGTAAAATAAAAGTTTTTGAAAATATTTATATAAAACCCAAATATAAAACATATTTGAATTCTTAGATATGTAAACATGTTACAGGAGATTGTGAAGGGCTGTCTTACTTTGATAGGATCAAGTCCATTTTTGATAAAAAATATTGCTAAATTGTGATTGTTCTTAAGAGAATGGTATGGAGAGACAAAAGAAAATTAGTTCATAGATATTCATGCAGTTGAAACCTATGAATAACAAAAGTAAATTTGATTTATGCACATTTTTAGTATGAGCATTTTAAATTCATACATTTTTTATTGTACCATTTAAAACTGGACAAGAGTATAAAACTTATTGTTTGAACTCTTTAACTTTATAGATTTCTAAAATGGCTAAATGTAGACAAACATCACATGTTTAGTAAGACCGAAGTAGCATTTGATCCTGCCTTGTAGTAGGACAGATGTATGAAATGCGGAATGGGGGCCTTCCACAACAGCTGGGTAATCTCTAGGCGATGTAAATCAAGTCATTTGTTTTCTAAAAGATCCTCAGTGCTTAGTAACAGAAACGACTGAGATGATTTTCTTCCTTAAAAAATGTGTTGCCTATTTAAACATACATGTGTTTCAAACAAAATGGCAAAACGTTACTTCTGCTAAAGGAAATGCTAAAGCCTGCTTCATTGCTTTAACTTTTAACTGGAAATCTAATGATATTCAATTTTTCAGAGCATGACTCTCAATAATATTCTAAAAGACACAGTAAATTTGAATTTTGACTACTTGCTCACCCCTGAATACAAGTGATAAAAGACCACTGAGACTGGGAATTTCACACTGAAGTAAAAAGATCAATAATATTAAGAATGCTTTCCTCAGTGGAATGGAGTTCATCTATCTGTGGCTGGAAACTGTATTTAAAGCCCCTTTTCTCTGAAGAATATTATTCTTGTTATTATACAGATGAAGACCTTTCAAAATAGGTTTCAGTTAACAACATTGAGAGAAACTAGGTTTCTATTATCTTTGCTATGTTGCTTATTTAAAGTCACTTCAGTGATTTCTGAAATAACCTAAGGAAGATTATAATTTAAAAGACATATGTCTTTAAGGTTTCAAAAGTCCTTAGTTGGAGAACATGATTCATTTTCAAACATCTAAACTGTTACAGTTTTTTGTTTCTCTAGTTTGCAAATATTGAATTTAATATTTTTAATGTTTTGCTACCATTACTTCAAAGTTAAATAACTCTAAATATTTGTAATCAAATATTTTTGATTGCTGATTGAGTGTGCATATATTCATACACATGCATAAGTATATGTCAGTTTGTAAGCTGCAAATATTAATATTGTAAACATTGAATTATATGTGCAAGGACTCCATGTTAGAGAATATTCTCTACACCAATAGTTCATATAAGCCTAAGGGTAAATTTAATTCCATATATGTACACTGTTTTACATTATTATAATTGTTTTAAATGGACAGTTTTAATCAAATATTCAACAGGCATTTAGACTTTAAATATTGCACTTTTGGGGATGGGGGAGATTCTTAGAACTACTGAGACTGTAGAGTACATGGATTTTCCATATCATTGAAAAATTAAATATGTCCAATTTATGGCAATTTAAAATAAAGTTTAGTATCTGTAGATCAACAAGGCAAGGTGCGTGATGCCAAGACTGGTGAGCTGAGGTCCATCCTAGGACAGAACTGACTCTGCAAGTTTTCCTTTGATTTTTACTAATATATCATGTCTCTTATTGCCCTCCCACCTAGAGAATGAATAAATAAGGATAGTATTTTATTGTATGATTAATGAGATATACCTGAGGAGTATAGGTTCCTATAATCAAATAAAAATAATAAAAGTAAAAATTTCTGGTGGACTGAGCAATCCTGGGTTGTTGTGCTTTTCACTGCCTTTGGAGTGAAAAAGGCTATATTGTGATAGTTTCACTTGACAAGGGACTTACAGAGAGACAGGGAAAAGATGAGAGATAGAAAAAGATATGTGGAGACAAAGATTGTCTTCTGAGGTAAAGAAATAATCTCCTGATGAATTATAGCATATGCAAATATTTGTCCCATAATAATACTCATAAAACTCACTTGTACCTTTTTTCCTAATATTATGAAACAAGTACAATTTTTTTCTAATAAATCTTCAGTAAGCCCCTCGACCCAAAATGACTGAAATTATTATGATATCATTTTCAACAGTGCTAATGCTAGTATGTCTTAACTTTTTTATTTGTTTGATTTTTGAAACAGTCTCCACATAGCTAGTCTCCATATCATATAGATCCTCCTGCCTCTGCTTCTTGAGTGCTGGAATTACAGGCTTGAACCAACACCATAGGATTTCCTCTTAACTTTTTTGGAGTGTGGTATTAAGAATTAATGGCAAAATGTCATTGTCCAGATCAAGTATAAAATAAACTGGGGGAATGAGACTTCAGTGAATACAGGCATCAGAAAGGGAGATTCTAATATGGTCACTCTGAACTGAATCATCTATTTTACTCAAACTTCCCAAAATTTCCTGAACACTGGGTCTTTTCTAAAAAGGTTATGCATAGTCCAGCTATGGTGGCACAAGGCTGGCAGGATATCCTAAGAGGTGTGATTATGAGTGAGTCATTTGTGTGTTAGCCTGAAAAGGGACAGGAACAATAACTCTCCACACCAAGACTCAAGGAACATAGCAGAAAATTGGACAGGAAGACTGTAGGAGCCAGAGGGTGAAGAGGAAAGCTGTAAAATGCTGTTTTATAGACATGCCATGGGTGTTGAACATACAACTCAGAGCAGCTCTGTTTACCTGCACTAGAGCTATGCAAAATAAAGGCAGTTAAAATGTCCAGCATGGATCTGGGAAGTAATTCTGACAGCTGCTGGGGGAAGAAACATCATATTTCATTGAAAGTATGGCCACTGGAGTATTGCCTATTGCCCAGTGGCTGTCCTCATGCCCATACACATATGGACAGCATCAATTGGTCTCAGTGGGTTTAAAAACCAAAAAAAAAAAAACAAAAACAAAAACAAATAAACAATAAAAAAATGAGCACATGAAGTTGGTAGAGAAATGTGATGGGAATCCTGTAGGTGGAGTTGTAGTGAGGAGTGAAGAGGGGATATTATCAAGATAAACTGAATTCATGCATGTTTTCCAAAAAAATAAGAACAATGTAAAAATTAATGCTACTTTCCTATATTTTTAAAATAATGATGTAATCTACATTATAGTTCTGTGTTGTTTCAGAGTATAGTTGCCAATTCATTGGAAGGAGTTTTGGAATATGCTTCTCCCATCTCTTTTATTGGTCTGAAATGCTTGCAGAAGTGAACGAACATGTCTTGATGCCTGCTGCATTATACTATTCTCCCTGCTTCCAACATGAGCCTTTCCATAAATCCTTATCTGTTCTTACTGCACCTACATATGTGTGATCATGGCAGGTACAGGATCTACCCACAGAACGCACTAGTCCACCTGTAGTTCCTTCTATGGAGTTGGATCATTGTGGCTGTGGCATTTTGTTTTTAGTAACTTGGAATTACTTTTAAAATCACCAGCCAAAAGTGACTGAACCAGGAAGGGCAATGTGCAAATGTGGTAAATGTGTTTTTTATAAAGTCATCCTACTTTGACTAAATACATTGAAAAGCCATTTGCCTATATTTAGAAATGATCATTTCTGAGAAATACGTAATGGATGATTCCCTGTATTTCTGAGTAAAGTTGTTCTTTAGAAAGTAAGAAGGCAGAAATTATAAAATAATAATAAGACCTTTAAATACTTCATATATCTGATCTTTTTTCAATGTTTTTGACTATTTTATGAATTGAAAATTACTATTCTTGAGATGGGCAGTGAGGCATCATGGTTAAATAATTAAGCTTGACATCACTATACTCTAATAAAGATGAGATAATCATCTATTTCATTTTATTTCAGAAGAGCATTGTCTTAGTAAGGGAACATAACATGGAACAAGACTTTTCTCACTGCAGTTGGAGAGATGCCTCAGCAGGTAAGACTGCACTTGCAGAGAACCTGGGATCAGTTTCCAGCATCTACATGGTAACTAACAACCATCTGTAACCTCAATTCGAGGGCATCTTCTGGCCTCTGTGGGCAACATGTACACATGCACAGTATAAACATACATTCAGGTGAACACTAATACAGTGAAAATGAAAATTAAAAAGTGTTAAAAAGCAAGACAAGGGTACTATAAAGATATTTTGATGCATTTCCTTCTATTTTGTATATAGCTGTAATCACATCTATTTAAAATAATTAGCATTGTATGATACAAACATGTATTCATTTATCCTTTGTCAGTATTAAGCAGTGTGTATGCATAGAAATGATTTTCTTTGTAACGTTTGAAGCAATGAACATACATTTTCTCCATCTCTTCTAGTGTTCTTTCTTGCATTTACTATTTGCAGAGTGGAAAAGCATGATAAAGTTTACTAGCAGGATATTTAATGAAACCCGCATTTCACAGTGATGCATTTTTCATCCTTACATGTAGTTGTCTCAACAATTTTGGAACAGCTGAAAAAACTTCAAGGGTAGACAGGGAGTACAACTCAATGACAGAGCACAAAGTCCTTGGTGGAATGCCCAGCACCGAATGAAAAACAATCAAAGGAAAACCAAGTTTTAGAAATCCTGAAACTTGAAAAAATGCAGTTATTTGGAAAGTACAGATAAAGTTATATATTCATATTTTCTTATTTTATGTTCACAATTTTCATTTATTGAAAAGACTATCCTAGTATTTCAAAGGGATTTTTGAAGTCAAATATGTAAAATAATTCAAGCTTGTTTTACTTTTTTACTTTATCTTAATTACAGGCATTTACCTTTAAGAGTCAATAAAATTTTTTTACAACAATAATATATATACATGCATATATAATCAGCATATTTTAAATGTCCTACTTCTCTCATCACCATTAGTTTCTCTGAGTGAGATACAGTCATCTAGTTATCTGTTCAATTACAGTATAAAACATAGTTTTATTCATCAAGATGTGTGAAACAGTATGAAAGTCATACTTCTGGATGTACTCAGACTTCTGCAAGATTTTGTGCATGAGTAGATTCTTTTTATTATTTCTCCTAATCACACTGTTGTCATCCATGACAATCTCAGAATTGTGCATGAGCTTTTTCTTGCCAATTTTTTCATGCTAATTTTAATACGTCATTCACTTAAAATTCTATCTACTCTGATCTATCCAAGTGAATTCTAACTTAGTTTATTAGTAAGCTGTCGCAATGTTATTAGTGAATTTATACTTAGTTTAAGAAGATACGGCTAACACTAAAATGTATTGATCCATGTACATAATGGAGAATTCCAGGCTTACTAGATTAAGTCATTAAATTATGAAAATAAAACAAAGTATAGAATCCAAATTGGAAACTAGATCACAAACATGAATTTCATAGACTAAGGTGGTAAAAATCAAATAAAATCTGCAATTCAGTGAGCAACCATCTACAAATATCTTTAGTACTATTTTCAACATTGCATCGAAGTGAAATAAGTTGATATAAATTATTAACTTTAACAATTCTGGTAGATGCACACTCAGTATTTTTTGGTACATATTCGACAGAGCAGTTCTAAGATTATTTCAACATAAGTTTTTAAAAATCTTTGGACAGTTCTGGTTTTAATATATATTATGTTTTTCTTGTCTTCTGCCTAAGCATTGCTTGAGAAACAATCAGACAAAGTTAATGCCTTCTTTGTGGAGTGATTCATGTATTTGAATAGAATTACCACCTTGCCATAAAGTAAAGTTCACCAACTTAAGCATTCTCTTGTCTTTCAGTCTTTATCGTTTGAAAGGATTTCATTAACTTCAATGTCCCATCACATTTTCTCTGGAAGGGAAGTTGCAGGATTCTCTGTGTTGTCCGGCCATTCTTGACAGCAAATGTAGATATACTTGATAAAAAATATTCTTGGTGCAGGTCCTCAATGGCTGGGCAGGCCACTGGTCTCACTCAACTGTCAGACCTTGCTAGTGACAGGAATTCCTGACAGCTGGTGAAACTGAGAGCGAAAGCGCATGTTAATGTTAGCTCCTATTGTAAGTAGAAATTTCTGACAGTATTCAGGACTGTTTAATTTTTCTTGAGCTGAATGGTTTTTCTGAGTATCTCTTTACTTCCTTCCCATCTCCGTAATAGTACATTAGTCAGATTTAAGCATTCTTGGATTCCCACGGTGAGGATTCATATGGCTAAGAAAACTATCATCCACATTCACTTGACTTTCCATAACAGGATGCTATAGATCTATGACCTAACAACGGGTATTTTAACGGCCCATTTGGTTTCTGGTTACAGCATTCTTCTTGTAAATTTCCTTTTCGTTCCAGATTTCCACCTTTTTACTATCACTTGTCACTTCATATGCCCTTTCTTTGGTAGAGAGAGAGAGAGAGAGAGAGAGAGAGAGAGAGAGAGAGAGAGGAGAGAGAGAGAGAGACTGGTGTAATGCTGACTTCTTGTAGTGAACCAGTCTGTCTTATTCTACCCATCTGAACTCATTTAACCTTATTTGGAGTACCACCGGTAAATTCACATGGGAGACTGGCCATCCAATTTGCCAATTTAAAGGAGGAAAAGAATTAGTTCTTAGCATCCTGCTAATGGCTTTCACATATGCTAAACATCGTTTTAAATAATTCCAAAAGTATCAGTTCATTTCAGCATCAAATCTGAAGTAAAATGTCTAAATTTTCATATAAATAGTACGAATGAGACTTAAGAAGTATCTATTTTGGGATAAACTTTGCGATGAAATTTCTCTTTACCTGAACCATTGAAAGAAAAAAAAAAAGCAACAGTGCTTCTCAAATATAAATATATGTATGGAGAGGCACAGGATCGGCTTCCTTCCTTCCTTCTTCTTTATTTCTTTCTATCTTTTTTTGAGACAGAGTCTACATGTAACCTCAGCTGTCCTGGAACTCAATATGTAGACCAGGCTGGCCTTGAACTCAGTGCTCTGTCTGCCTCTGCCTCCAAAGTGCTGGGATTTAAGGCATGTGCCAAGCTAACTCTCCTTTTTCAATCAATTTATTATTTTTTTATTATTCATGTGTCTGTGTGTATGAGAGAGGGAGAGAGAGAGAGAGAGAGAGAGAGAGAGAGAGAGAGAGATCCAGATACCCAGGTCAGAAGAGAACATCTTTTCACTGATATTTGATTTTCAAGAGATTATGATCCACCAGATACGGATGCTTAGAATCAAACTCTGGTCCCCTGTCGGAGCGATAAAAACTTTTATATTCTGGAACATCTCTCTAGTTTCTAATACTCCTACTCTTAAATGGGAAAAATTAGAATGGTGGCTATAATTAACATGCAAGTCAAACAGTAAGAAAAATTTCATTGGAGATGAAATTTTCATGAATAATCCTGCTTTATAGAATATTCAGTATCCAGGTACAGAGGATGTCAGTGTCAAAGGAAAGGAACTGAGGGCTGATCTCAACCTCTTGACTCTTTGCACTTTCCCTACAGTCTTAAACCAGGGAGATGACACATTTCAGCCCCTGGACTTCGAGCATGTGTGTGTGTGTGTGTGTGTGTGTGTGTGTGTGTGTGTGTGTG
>NW_008348789.1:6017872-6042293 GCF_000622305.1 Nannospalax galili
AGTCCTGCTATTCTCACTTGATCATTATTTTCTTTCCTTGAAGACTGTCTTACATCCCCAAAATTAATTAAATCCTTTTTTATTTTACATACAGTCCACAAATAAGCAGCCTTACTATAATTTGTTTCATTATTCTATCCCCTTTAATTATGACTGGAGACATCTTTTCTCCCAGTGGTCCATCTCAATGCTAAAAAGCTAGGTCCATAAGCAACTCTCATGGTCACTTTAGCACATGATTTTTCATCTACACACTGAGGGCCTTGTTATGCATAAGCTTTATCAATGTTTGTAATAGAGATTAAACACGTTCTAAATCATCAAGTTTTTGATGCTTATTTATTTGTTTTACATTTATTGTTGCTTTGCATTTCCTCTTTAAATTTTTCTTTTTTTTCATTTCACTCCAAACAATTGAGAGGTACCAAACTTAATCTTCAATATTTTTCTTTAGAAATTCTGTCATAAATACCCAATTTCGTCATTCACTCCCAGCTTTTAAAAAGACGTTCCAAAAAAGACTAGGACACAGTCCACTTGAATTATAATAAGAGAACTACTTTAAAATCTTTTAAATTATTTTTATTTTATTTTGTGCATATGAGTGAATTGCACGAGTGTAAGTGCACACATGTCCTGTAATGACTGTATACTATAAGAAGAAGGCTTCAGATCCCCTGCAACTGGAGATACTGATGGTTGTTAGCTACCATGTGGGTTCTGCGAACTGAATCTAGGTCCTCTGCCAGAGTAGCTAGGGCCTTTAATCTCTGAGCCCTCTCTCCAGAATTACCATTTTTTTAATTTTATTATTTTATTTTATGTATATGCATGTATTGCCTGCATGTAGGTAAGTGTACCCATGTTGTGCGATGCCCACGGAGGTCAGAAGAGACTCTCGGATCCCCTGGGCCTGGAGTTACGGACAGTTGTTAGTTGCCATGTAGGTGCTGGGATACAAACCTGGGTCTTCTGCAAGAACAACCAGTGTTCTTAACCGCTGAGCCATCTCTCCAACCTCCAGTTTTACTATTTTTAATGAGGAATATTTTTCTTCCAGTTATCAGATTAACATTATCCCAGATATAATTTCCATCACGCATAATAACATCATAGGCACTTACACTTTAAAAATATTTTCAACTCTCCCTTCCTATTAATTCCAATGTTGCTTCAACATTTTGAGGTATATGTGAAACTGACATCTCACTTCTCGGTACCAAATCTCTACCAGTCAGGATTCAGCAGATAAAAAGCATCATCGCCATAAACATAGACACAGACACAAAGACACACACATTATCATGTGTTTATCTATTCTATTTTAGAAGCAGAAGATACTTAAGACTTGACAAGCTCAAGGTGATGGTGACAATGATATCTTGAGACCTGGAAAAAATGATTCTTTGGTTCAAAAAACAATTTCCACATCTCAAGGAAACAGTAAGAACTGTTTCTTCAGAAGAGAGTGGTGGGTTTTGTACTGTTTGGCATTTAATTTAATGAGCATCATTGAAATTATAAATTAAAATCCATTTTACTTAGTCACATTATTTATTTGCTACCATTTCCCCAAGTATGTATACTTATATTTAAGCAAGTATCTGGGCATCCTGTACGCCGGACTGGTTGAAACAAAATTATCATAACACCAATGCAACCAATCTTTGTGTTGTGAATGAAAATTTTATGAAAACAGTATCCGTGATCATCCAAAAACCCATTTTCAAAAAATCCAATTATAAAATCTAGTTTTAAATAGTTTCAACTTAAACTGTATCCAGCAGATTTCCTGCTGAGTTTTCTAGTGTTAGCCACACTAAGGCTCATTGGGTGCCAAGAGCTGCACTAGAGGAAGGACATTCTGAGCATAATGGCATGGTAGCTGCTTTTATTATCTTCTTAGAGAGAGGCCACCGAATCACCCTGAGCTCAAGTGAAATTGTATTTCCTATAAATAACCTCCAAAATTTAGTGGAAAAACACTTTATTAGGCAGCTTCTACCACTATAACAAACTACTAGAGGCAAATAATTAGAAAGTAAAACTTCAATTAACAAACAATTTGGAGATTCAAGTCCAAGTTTTCCAGGCTCAGTAGTTTGGAATATGATAAAGACAGAGGATGAGGAGAAGCAGAACATGTTTGAACAATTTGTCAGATCATGAGTTATGGGAGTGGGTGGGTACCACATCACCTTTGAAAGAATATTGAGAATGAGCAATGGTTCTTTCACTTCAGGTTCTGAATAACTTCAGTTGTCCACTTGACACACCCAGGAAGTAGAAACCTTAACTGGGGCATTTCTTCCATCAGATTGTCTATGGCTATGTCTCTGAGATATTTTATTAATTGACGGTTGGTATGAGAGGGCCCAGCCCTTTGTGAGCAATGCCACCCCTGCACAGGTGGTTTTAGTTTAGATGAGAAAGCAGACTGATCACAGAAAGGTAACAAGTCAGTTAGCAGCATTCCTCCATAATCTGTGCTTCGGTTATGGTCACCAGCTTCCTGCTTGAGTTCCTACCTTCAATGAAGTATTCGCTCAGTGGAGGAATATAATGTAGGATGAAATAAACCCTTTGCTCTCCAAGTTGATTTGGTCAAGGTCTTTACCAAATTAATAGAAAGCAAACTAAGACACATGACTTCTCTTTTTAAAGGCCCATTTTATCTCCATAATCGACTATCCTGGAGACTGAGTCTTTAGATACACATACAGCTTAGGGTAACTTATTTATAAATCATACTGAGCTTACAATAAAATATTATAGAGTGTTTGTGATTGAGTACTGGAGAATTGGTAAGAATCCCATTTATAATTTCTTGACAGCATCAAAATAAATATAAAGAGATCCAAGTCTATATCCCCAGTGGCATTCTGATCATATTAATCATTTTCCATATTAGACCTAAAAATATCACATGTTAATTATGTCTAACCTCCATATATTTTCCCTATTCCTATTTGCTTCCTTCTGTTCTTGTTTTGTAATTATTTTTAATGACGTTACATTTCCATCTTTCTTGTTCACTGCATTTACAGGTCTATGCATCACTTGCCTAAAAATATTAAGATACATACTAAAATTATGAGAATATATGGACCTGGAGAGATTGTTTAGTGGTTGAGAGCACTGATTACTGTTTGCAGAAGACTAGATTCACTTCACAGAATTCACATGATAGCTAACAACCATCTGAGACTCCAGTTCAATGGGATCCAACACCATCTCCTGGCATCCTTGGTCACTGCACACAGGTGGTACACTTAAACACACACTCATACTCATCAAATTAATAAAGGAAAATAAGTAAAAGTATAAGAGGTATAAGACTTTTACCTCTATTACTATAACACAAGTTTTCATGAATTATATTATTAGCTAATTTTTAAGCACTGCATATGTCTATTGACATTGCTATGACATATCTGAGGCTCAGTGCATACATTCCTCTGTGGAGCTGTGGATGAATACCTGATAAAAAAAAAAAGCTTGGGGAGTAATTCTATCTTGGTTCAGTGTTTCAAAGAGTAAAGTCAATAGCTGCTATGTTCAATGTGTTGAACAAAATATGATTGGGGGGATTGTGGTGGAAGACACCTCTTTACATCAGATCAGACTAGTAATCAGAGAAAATGAAACAGGAAGTTCAGGGATAATATGAAAAAACATCCTCTCAGTGACCTACTTTCTCCACCTAGGTCTCTATTTCCCAAGTGTTGGGGATCCACTCAAATAGAGTCACTACTTGGCAACCAAGCATTGACAACATGAGTCTGTGGTGAATATTGCAGATTAAAATAATAGCACTGCAACCTGATAAACAAATGTTTTTGTTAGCTCACATGCCAGGGGTTCAAAGACCTACAATTCAATAGTTTGTATTTCCTGTCTTCTTTCAGAATACCAAAATTGTATTGGGTTATACAAAGCAACACAAAGGAAGAACATATACGCACATATATGTCCATTGCTTTTGTTCCTGCTCTTTAAAATCCATTTGCCGGGGCAGGAGAGATGGCTCACCGGATAAGAGATTCAGGTTGGAATCCCAACAACCACATGGCAGCTAACAACTGTCTGTAATTCCAGTTCCAGGGGATCCAACAGCCTCTTTTGTCCTCCAGAGGCATCACACGACATGGGTGCACTTACCTACACGTAGGCAATACGACTTGGCTTAATGACTTCAACATAATTTTGTCCAAACAGGTTCACAACTATAAACACCATAGTTGAATAAATTTTCACCCTTCAGTGTTGAGATTAATTCCCACATTTTAATTTAATCAGAGTTAAAGAAAAAACTTAAATTTTATCTTCTTTTTTTTCCATAAAGTGTATTGTTCCTTCAGTTTTATAGGTAATTGCATTACAAATTTAGCTGTATAGAATTGTTTCTTGTTTTTCTAACTGAACTTTGTTTTATGTTCAAAAATTTTCTTTTCAGGTAATTCACATTCTGTGTTAAGGGCCATGATTTCAGTTTGAGGCTTCTGAAGTACAGTTTGAAAAAAAATTGAGAGAGTGCATTTAAAAGAAGGAATTGAGAAAATTGAGTAGGGTCAGAATTCCTCTTGAGATGAAAGAAGACCTCCCAGAATTGTCTGGTTGTTTGTCTATCAGCTCTTAGTCCTCTTGTTTGACTGTGGCCCCTGGAGATATTCCCTGCTTGCTGTTCTTGTTTGTACATACAGAGAACTCCCCAGGGAATATCCAACATAAAGAAGCAGAAAACAGAAAAGCATAACAGCTGTCAAGAGTGTGGGTGCACAGGGAAATGTCCAAACAGCACCAGAGGTGTGCTGAAGTCATGTCAAGGCCACTGAAAATATTTCAACAGTAAATGTAGAAGTTCCTTTACTGGACACTGATGTGCCAAACTTAATTTTGCTCCATGAGTGTAATTTCACTTTTTATTAATGATTTAAGAAAAGAATGTGCTGTGATATTCAATTATTTTGTTCCAAAAATAAGCTCTAACAATTTGTCTTCTTTGTTGAGGTGAGGAATCTATCAGTAGACTAACTTGGTATTCTCCTTTATGTATCATATTATTGCTCATTAGTAACTTGTAAGAATTCTCTTTCACACAATCATTTGGGCTTCCATTTTTCTATGTGTAAATGTGCATTTCTTTTACTTGCTAGCCTGCAGTTCTTAAAACTGTAGAAGTAGAAGATGGCTTCATTTGTTTCTAATTGTCAGACATTATTTCCTTAAACACAGCCAACTCATATTGTTATTAGTTTTATTAGAAACTTTTAGAGTATTAATTTTACAAAATTACAGAATTTTATTTGGACATTATCAATGTGCAAATACAGTGATTTGATCATATTTTTCTCTGCTACTTACCTTCATAGCCCCTCTCATTTTGGAGCCTTGATTATCTTTACGTTCCCTGATAGCCTACTTTTAATGTAATTTACCTTTCCTCAAGATTCCATATTTGTGTTTTGAAATGTACTTTATTTTATTTATCATAATGATTGGCAGAAGAGATGCATTGTTTATGTTAAAAGGTAGTAAAAACCCCTTGTCCATATTTCTTTGTTATGATGATGAATACTATATTGTCATATTTTGGAATATCTTTAGAATTTTTATTTAATAACTAATTTACTTTTATTTTAATGCTAACATTTGGTGTTAGGCATCTTCAAGCACATGCCAACCAGTCTTAACAGTGTATGAATGCACTGGTTGGATGTACACACTCTGAAAGAGACACTGCCTTCATTTCCTGTACCAGTAAGCTTTCTGTTGCTGTGATAAAACATTGACCAAAATCAACTTGAGGAGTAGAAGATTTGTAGGTCTTATATGTCCTGATCACATTTCATCCCTAAAGGATGTCAGGGCAGGAGCCTGAAGGCAGGAACTACAGCACAAACCATGGAGAAATGCTGCTTACCGGCTTGCTCCTCTGGCCTTTGCTAATCCTGCTTTGATATACAGCCCTGGACCACCACCTCAGGAGTGGCACCATCCACAGTGGGTTGTGCCCTCATTTGGCACCTTCCACATCACTCAACAATCAAGAAAACACCTCACAGACATGCCCATAGATCACTCATAGTGGAAACACCTCCGGTTTATGTTCTCTCTTTCCAGGGCTGTCAAGTTGACAACTCAAGTTTCCAGTACAACCGACCCCTTGTCAACTTGCCACACAAACAAATAACTATTAAACTGTAACTTTTCCTGGAAACAGGAACTGAAACAAAGATCATAGGGAAGCGTTCCTTGCTGGCTTGTTCTTCTAACACATGCTCAGTCTGTTTTATTATAAGCAAGGAACACTTCCCCAAGGGTGGCACAACCCACAGTGGGCTGGGCCATCCTAAATCATTCATAAAATCAGTAAATGCCTCATAGACATGCCCACAGGGAGATCCAACTGAGGAAATTTCCTAGTTGAGTGTCCCCATTCCTGGGTGAGTCAAATTGACAAGGAATTCTATATACCACACTCCATAGAGAAATATATTTTTCCTAAGTGGTTGAAGTGCTGTAAGATAATTGATTTCAATTTATCTTTAGAAAGCCCATAAAGAAAAACTTAGCTCCTATTTTATTATTAAGAGGCAGGAATATTAATAGAGAGATGGGACTGAGGACTACTAAGTATACAATCTACACTATGGTGGTTTAAAGAAGAAGGTAGAGCCCTTTGGGATAGATTGAGGGTACACTAAAGAGAAAATACTGAGACCTCTTTGATCATTCTGTCATGCAGAGATGCATGCAGTAAGAAGATTATCATATCATAATTCTAGAAGGATAATTTACTTGGATATCCAGGTTCTAAAACTGAGAAATGGATTCATGTTGTTCATGATTAATTCATTTTGTGCTATACTGATATAGTAACCAATGTGAACAGAAATGATTAGCTTTTAAGAAAAAAAAGCTGCATAAGGAGTAAAAAGACTTGAAAGATGAATGAAGAACCATGGACTATATCAGTTCAGTGGATTTCTTGTTTGTTTAAATGCAAAAGCAAATATACTGAAAAAGTAAATATACATAATATTCTAATAATAATTTGACAGTTATTATCAAGACTTGATTAGTTAAAGGAGCAACACCACACTATATTTCCTTATAGCATAAAACTTCACTCTCTATATTTTAGTCCAAAAGAATTCAAATAGAATTATAAACACCTTGATTTATAACAGACATATCACAAAAAAAACTTTGAATTTAGTAGTTTAATTAACACAATAGAATTTGAACACTATTTAATGAAAAAGCAAGATCTTACCCTACTATTGTCAAGGAATTAAGGCGTAATATTGGGCACCATTCAGCAGAACAGGAAACAAAGGAAGGAAAGAAAACAAGGTTCAATTATACAGTGATGTAAATGAATAAAACCAAGGAAAGTTTACTGCTTTGGGAAGAAATCACCGTGCTACAGACAATGATGGAAATTTACAAGGACCTTCTGTGACCTTTCCTGTCCAGTTACAGTCCTTGTAAAGCTAGTTATGTTACTCTCTGATATTTTGTTTTGTTTTTTTTTTTTTTTTTTGAATGAAGGTATCTTGACTCTTTGGAAGTCAGTAACATTACATTTAAAAGATGATGAAATGACGTTTTGGTGCAAAAGTAGAAAGAATAAACTTTACGATGGTAAGAATTATGAAAGCAATTTTTTTTCTTATTTCACAGTGGAAGAAGAGTCAAATTTCCCTTTTAGTATTTCAGGGTACCATGTGGATGTCCTTGAAAATTTTAGAATAAACTTAATAGCACACGTTTGATAAGGAAAATACATTAGAATTAGTGGAAATTTCTGGGACTTTGGAGAAATAAATTAAATTGGAGTTACACATGAAAACTATCCCAAAAGCAAACAAATAAAAACTAAAACTAAATAGAGTTTGACAATGGATTCTAAAACTAAAGGAAAAATTTACCAACAGTAATGACCTGGCATGTGTATCTCAGATACTGTACTTGATGTTCTAAAATATGGCATTACTCCCACAGACTAGATAATCTGTGCCAAGTCAACAATCCATGCATTAAAAAAGGTACCACTTTGCTTAGAACTAGTGGTACATTGGGGTTGGAGACCTGTCTTAAGACATTGGCTGATCTTTCAGCGTTTAATTCCCAGAACCAACATGGTGGCCAAAAACCATTTGTAACTCCAGTTCTAAGGGATCCAGTTCCCGCTTCTGGTCTCGACAGGCAGGCATTGTTTACAGGTGGTGCACTTACATACATATAAGCAAACTAAGGGATCCAGTTCCCGCTTCTGGTATCGACAGGCAGGCATTGTTTACAGGTGGTGCACTTACATACATATAAGCAAACCATAAAAAAAAATTAAAAATCTTAAAAAAAAAACAATTGGAATAAAACTTCCTGAATATCTAGGGGTCAAGGCACAATTATGAAATGATTTACATTAGATATTTATCTATGTTCAGGTGTTTCATGTACATATAAATGTGATATATATTCTTTCTTAGATTTCAAGACCACTATAATGTAATCAGTATGGAAAGATCAATCTAAGGTTTTCTTTACTTGCTGTTATTTATTTTATTTATCTATTCATTGAGAATTTCATTATAACGCATACAATGTATTTTGATGAAATACACTCCTAACTCTCTAAAACTTCTCCAAAGACACCCTTCCTCTGTGAAGTAGTCTCTCAATATTACCTCCCCCTTTTTCATTATGCCTCAATGAGTCCAGGTAGTGTTGTATGTATGCCATTTTAATAGTATTCCTTTTGAATTTATTAAGAAAAAATAAATTTCTTTTCCACACACATTAGGATGGAGCTGTTGAAAGGTAGTAATATATTATGCAAAATGTCAATATTGAAGTATAAGGAATTTTTATAATTGTGTGTGTTATAATTTATTCATTTTGCATTGTGTTTATAAAGCATTTTGCTTTGGAAGAAAGTTTATTTGTTCTTACAAAGGTTCTTCCTTGTCAGAAATGTTCTCCTTGAAAAATTAATAAATGTGATTTATTTTTTCCTCTTTCAAAATCTATAAATACAAATGTTAAGCTTACTATTCTTGTCTTCACTTAACTGCTTTATTTCTTTTCAATTTCAAATATTCAGAAAATATATCTTTGAATTATTTGAAATTTCAAATTATTTCAGTTAGTGTCCCATTTAAATATCTATACACAATCTTCAATGTATTTTTAATGTATTAATCATTTATTCCTATGTCTGTAAAATACCTAGAAAATATTTCATATGGCAAATAGTTATTTTAAATTTTTGACCAAATTATAAAAGTTGCTTAAATATTTTAATTTCACAATAATTCAGTTATTTGACTTTTAAAAAGTACCTATTATATGACTTATGGTTTTAATTTTTATTTTTATGATTCCAGAGAAAAATTATCTGTTAGTAAGTGTTCTACATGGAGATGAATTTTGTTGGGATTTTATTGTTATGTCAATTGTTTACAATGAGATAAGATTTCTAGAAAATATAATAATGAAAATTAGTACAAGTTTTAAATAATCAGTTCAAAATTAATGAAAGACCTCCTTATAATTCCTGAACTTCTGAACCTACTAGAGAAAAAATTAAGGAATGCTCTACAAATATAAATTTAGACAAGAACCTTGGTAAAGAAGTCTGGTAGCAGGGCTGGAGAGATGGCTCAGCAGTTAAGAACACTGACTCTTCTTTCAGAAGACCTGGATTTGAATCCTAGAACCACATGGTAGCTGTCCAGTAGCTCCAGTTCCAGGGGATCTGACAGTCTCTTCTGTCCTCTGCAGGCATTTCCCTACATGGTGCACTTACCTACATGCTGGCAATACATGCATAGACATAAAAAAAAAAAGAAAGAAAATATTTGAAAAGAGAAAAGAAGTCCAGTACCATAGAAATTTTAAAATTAATTTTTAAAATGGCTTTAAACAAATACTAACCCTAGTAAGTAATATCCTGCCCACTGCATCTTGATTCTCCTCTAGCCTAAACACCTACAATTTCCCCTGCCCCCATTCCCTTTCTAGCCTTGGACCCAGGCCCACTTCTGCTCTTCCTCCTCAGAACTCTAAATTGCTCTCAGTTTAGAACTGCTCACTGAATGCTGATATCTTGCACCCAGAGTAGGTCAATTCTCCAGCTTCCTTTGTTACACCCTGCACAGACTGTCACCACCCCTGTCTTACCCTTGGACCTTTTCTTGATCTATCTCCCACAGACACACCCGCTCCCTAGGCCAGTATAATATTCTGAAATAACCTGATGCACACAATAAAAAATTTTCATAAATGAGCAAAAATCAACCAAATTACATCAACAATATAAGCAGAACCAAAATTCAACTAAGCAATGGCAGAATAAAATTTCCTGTAAGACACACAACCAAGAAAAATAAATACATATGCCCAAGTGGCAGTGCAAAAACACTAAGAATATGAAAAATGAGGAAAACATAGCCACAAAAATACTGATCATACCTAGAGATGTGTATTACAATGAGAATCACCCTAAGTCCATGATAGAGAATGTAAGGGAACACTCATAACATGATCAAAGTACTTTAAAAAAAAAATCACAATTCAAAAAACTTAAAGGTGAAAGGTGTAACTTGTGACTATGACAGAATTTCAAGAAAATACAAATATGGGGCTGAATGAAATAACAGAAACAGTTAAGGACTTGAAGAGTGAATTCACAAAAGACAGAAAAATTGAAGAAAACTCAAGCTTAAATGAAGATAGAATTGAAAAAAAACCAAGTCAATATGAAACAACAGGAGAAAAATCTCACAAGTAGAATGAATAAAGCAGAAAACAGAATATGAAGATTGGATTACAATGTTGAAGAACTGAACTACTTAGGTGAAAACTATGAAAACAAAACAAAACAAAACAAAAAACCCAGGAATTGATGTTACAGAAAATGTGGCATACCATGAGAAGACCAAATCTATGCTATCATAGATATAAAGGAATGAGAGGAATCTTAGGCCAATACCACTGACCAGATTGTTAACAAGATTATAGAAAACTACTCCCGTAAATTAAGGGAAGACATATCTACACAGATTAAAGAAGCACACAGAATGTCAACTGGACAGGACTAGAATAGAAACACCCCATGACATATCATAGTGGAAACACTAAATGTACAGAACAAGCAGAGGACAGTGAGAACTTTTAGAGGGAAACGACAAATTACAATAAAGGAAAACCCAGCAGAATTGCAGCTGATTTCTCAATGCAAACTATGAAAGATGGAAGAGTCTGGAACAAAATATCCCCAGTCCTAAATACCATGGATTCCAAACCAAAATATTTTACCCAGCAAAAATATCTATAATACCTGAAGGGGAACAGAAAATTATCTCTGATACAAATAGGCTGAAAGAATTCATGTCCATGAAACCAGCCCTATAGAGAATACTAATAGCAATAAAGGACTAGAGATAGGAATGGCTATACCCAAGAGGCTTCAAAAAGAAAAGAAAGGAATATATAATTATGTAAACACAAAATAGGAACAAGAACACAAAATAAAATGACAGTAACCAATACATGTATGTTTCAATAATAACACTAAATATCAATAATCTAGATTCTTAAGAAAGAAAATGCACCTTTTTATTTTGTCTTCAAGAAACAAATCTCATCTTGAAGAATAGGCAACACCTTAGGGTAAAAAGATGGAAAACAGTTTTTCAACTAAATGACACTAAAAAGTGATCAGCTATTCCAATTCCAATATCTGAAAAAATAGACTTCAAATTAAAACTAATCATAAGATATAACTAGGACCACCTCATTCCAATCAAAGGAACAATGACCCAGAATATATTACATCATGAGCATATATACACCAAACACTGGTGCATCAAATGTCATAAAATCAACACTATAGAAATAAAAAATGAAGATTAATCCCCATTCAGTAATAGTAGTTAACTTCAATACTACGCAGTAACCAATAGACTGATCAACTAGACAAAGAATAAATGCAGAGACATCTGAATTAAATGGCTCCTTATATCAAATGGTTCTAGCATAAACCTAATAATTATTCCACCCAATCACCAAAGAATGCACTTTCTACTCAGAAGCCCATGCAAGTTTTTCTAAAATTGACCACACATTGGAACACAAAACAAACTTCAACAAAGACAAAAATAATTAAATAATTCCATGCATTTTATCAGACTACAGTGTAAGAAAGCTTGTAATAAGTAGTGAAAGAAACTAGTAATTCCATGAATTCATAGAGACTAAACAATACACTCTTGAATGATCAATGGATCAAAGAAAAAATTAAGATAGAAATAAAAGTATTCCTGAAACTCAAAAGAAAAAGATAAAATAACAAAACCATTTGGACACTTTGACAGCGTTCCTAAGAGTAAAGTTTATTGCTCTAAGTGCCTACATTAAAAATCAGAAAGAGCACATGTAAATGTCTTAATCGTACAACTCAAGACTCTGGAAAGTCAAGAACAAACCACACCCAAACCTGGTAGACAAGAAGAAATAACAAATGTCAGAGCAGAAATTAATGAAATAGAAATAATGAAAACAACACAAAGAATCAATGAATCTAAGAGCAGGTTCTTTGAAAAGTTAAACAAACAGGAACTTAGCTTTAGTTAACCGAAAGAAAAAAAGAGCAATTCAGACTAAGAAATGTCAGTGATAAAGGGGAATCATAACAGCAGAAAAACAAAAATATAATACATTTTAAAATAATACTTTAAAAACCTATACGCTAATAAATTTGAAAATCTAAAGAAATAATTAAATTTCTACATTCATGGGAACTACCAAAGTTAAACCAAGAAGAGATTGGCTGCTTAAAGTGAATCATACCAAATGAGGAAATTAAAATAATAATACAAAACTTTAAAACAAAAAAGCCCAGGTCCAGAAGAATTCTGCCAGACATTCAAAGATATAAAACCTATAGTTCTTAAATTATTCAAAAAAAGATAGAAACATAGGGAAAACTCCAAACCCCTCCTATGAAGACACTATCACTCTAATACCAACAAACAAGCAAAGACACAACAAACAAAGAAAACTATAGGGACATATCATTCATGAACATAGACACAAAGTTTGTCAACAAAATATTCACAAATCCCATAAAGACACACAACAAAAACGTCATCTACAGTGATCAGGTCAACTTTATTCCAGCGATACAGAAATAAAATATCTCAATATACATAAGCCAATAAAGGTAATAAGTTATATAAATGAATTTAAAGACAAAAAGTCACATAATTCTCTCAATATATGTAGAAAAAGCCCTTGCCAAAATTCAACATTCATTATGTTAAATGTTCCAGAGGGAACTGGACTGGAGGGAACATACCTCAACTTAATTAGAGCTATATACAACAAACCTACAGCCAATATCAAACTAAATGGATAAAAACTGGAAGAATTCCCATTAAAACCAGTAACCAGACAAGTCTGCCACTATTTCTATTCCCTTTCAATAAGAATTTGAAATTATTGCTAAGAAATAAGAGAAGGAAATTTAAGGAGTACTAATTGGAAAAGAATGGGTCAAATTATCACTATATCCAGACATTATGATATACATAAGAGATCCCAAAAATTCTACCAGAAAACTGCTAGAAATAATTAACACTTTCAGTTCTGTGGCAGGTTACAAAATCAACTTACAAAAATTGGTAGCTTTTCTATATATCAATAACAAGTATCTGGAAAAAGCATTGGAGGAAATCTTCCCATTCATAATAGTTTTATTAAAATAAAAGATCTAGGCATAAACCGAGATAGCGGAAGGACATCAGGAGATGGAAGGACCTACAATGCACATGCATTGGTAGAATTAACATTTTGAAATTTTCTGCCTTACCAAAAGCACTCTATAAATTCAATGCAATGCCAATCAAAATACTCATGACATTCTTTGCAGAGCTAGATAAATCTTCCTAAAATTCATATGGAATCAGAAAAGACTCTAGATACCCAAACTAATCTTGGGCAAGAAAAGCAGTGTTGTAGGACTCACCATACCAGATCTCAGACTACATCAAAGAGCAATAGTCATAAAATCAACATGGCATTGGCACAAAAACATTCAGGAAGATCAATGGAACACAATAGGATACCCAAACCCAAATAACTGTATTTCCAGTCATCTTATATTTGATAAAAGGTATCACAATGGAGGACGGAAGGCATCTTCAACAAATAGTGTTGGCAAAACTGGATCTCCACCAGTAGAAGAATAAAATTGGACTCTTAGCTTCCACCCGGCACAAAAGTCAACTCTAAATGAATCAAATACCTCAATGCACAACCTGAAACTCTAAAACTGCTAGAAGCAAACATAGGCAGTACCTCAAAAGATATTGCTGTAGGAAAGGACTTTTTAATTCAGACATCCATTCCTCAGGCATTAAGATCAACAATCAATAAATGGGATTACATTAAACATAAACCTTCTGTACAGCAAAAGAAACAAGTAAAGAAGTCAAGGGTAAACCCACTGAGTGGGAGCAATATTCCCCTTCTACACATCTAACAGAGAATTGATATTCAGAAATTATAATGAACTCAAAAAACAAACACAAAAGTCCCTCTCCCCAAAGACTTGAACAGAGTGTTCTCAAATGAGGAAACAAAAATTTCTAAGATACAAATTAAAAAGTCTTCAACATTCTTAGTGATTAGAGAAAAGCAGATAAAAACTACTTTAGGATTTCATCTTACCCCAGTCAGCTTGGTTAAGCTCAGCAGAATAAAAGGCAGCAAATGCGAGTGAGGATGTGGAATAAGGGGAATGCTCATTCACTCCTGGTGGACATTAAAATCCATACAACCCCTATGGAAAGCAGTGTGGAGAACTATTAAACTAAAAATTGATCTACCATATGAGGAACATTAAGTGGACTGTGATGGTGGTTGCAGAGGAGGGAATTCATGAGAGGGGGAATGGTGGGAGGCAGGTGTTTTGGGAGGTAGCGTGGGGAAAATGGAGGTGCTTGGATTGGGAAGGGAGGTTGAATGATGGAGGAAGAGGAGAGAGGAATAGAGCTTGGGAGATGTGGGAAGCCAGAGGATATTGTCTCGTCTCAGGAACCCCTCGTGAAATATATATACATCTTCAGAACATTAGTGCAGGTGTGTACCTGGTGGCTGTATGGCAATGAACACAGCGCCAGATACAACTCCCTTTGAGTTGTTGGTCAGAATAGACATGACCTCCCTTTGAGTTGTTGGTCAAGAGACTCCCAATATAACACAGGCTATTATTGCAACAGCCCGTGATTATCTCCCAGAACATTAAGGTAAGACCCCACTGTTGATGATGGGACACAGGGATTGGAACAATGACACAGGGACTGACCTGGAAGCCTTCTCTCTGAAGACTAGTTCTCAGAGCTCTAGAGGATAACATGCAAGCTGCTAATGGAGAAAGCCAGTAAATGGTCCAACCCAGCCACAAAGCCTAATATCCATAGACACCAGCACAGCAAACTACTTCTATTGTTGAATTAGGGGCACTGTTGTCTAGGCGGTAATCAACAGCTACCTGGATGGATTTAAAACCCTCTCAATGGGAGGGAACTCAAGAGTGGTACTGTAAATACTTGCAAATACACATGCCTGGAAAGGTCATAGATCTGAGAGAAAACCCTTTCTCTTTCATATCTTTAGATAAATGAAATTTCTTACCATATGCCAAATATGGACCCTTATGTTTACAGACAAGTATACTGTATGCCCCTAATTAAAGAGGCTTCATTTTACAATAGATAGAGACTATTACAGAGTTCCATACAGAGAATATGTATGAGAGATGTCCACTCCCCGTGAGACAGCTGCAGTGGAATTTCTACACCTAAGGCTCATGTAGCAGAAGAGGGGGTGAACAAAGTAATAGTGCATCTCTGAGCTCTCACTGCACATCGTTCTGCTGCAACAGAGTGCAATGCACACAGAAGACCACACCTGGAGAAGTTTTAGAGTATCAGAGACTTCAAAGTATGTGTCACTGGATAGGACTCCCAGATTAAATCTCACCTACCCAATGCTCAGAGACCATTGCAGAAGAGAAAGTGGAAAGATGAAAGATTGTAAGAGCTAGAATTGGTCCATGAACATAGGGAAACAGAGACTTTCAGTCCACTTGCACCTTGCTCATGTGAACTTGTGACAATGCTGCTGCCACGGACAGGTCCCATGCCAACTCAATATGACTAGGGCCCAGCATGGAGTAAGGAAATCGGTGGTAGACTTGGGTCCTAGCCTGGGAACTGTTGGTAACTGATTATTACCCTGACAGGGAGAGCTGACTAACATTAAGACCTCTAGAAAGACTGGCTAGACTACAGTGAATGAACTTGTACCAAATGACATCTGGATACAATGTTTGACTGGATAGAACTTAAGATATATTATAGATTTCATGAGGTCTGTTGAAGGTGTATGGGAGGGGTCTAAATTTGATTAAGAATTATTCTATGACATGCCCAAAATTTCAGTAAAATATTTAAAAAAAAATAGCTTTACATGAAATTGAATAGCTTCAACACAGTCAAGTATCCTATCAGCAAAGTAAGGAGACAATTCAAAGATTGGGAGATCTAATATCTGGACTGTTTAAAGAACTGCAAAATCAAGAACTAAAATTTCAAATTTCAAATGAGTATATGGGTTAAATTACTTTTTGGGCATGTCCTTTTGATAGTCCTAGCTGGCCTAGACATCACTATGTAGACCAGGTTTGCCTTGATCTCAAAGAGATCTGTCTGCCTTTGTCCCTTGAGTTCTGGGATTAAAGGCATGTACCACTATAGCCAGCTTCTTAATATACATATTAAAATGTTCTACATTCTGAGCAATCATAGAAACTTAAATCGAATTGCTTTGATATTTCATCTCACCCACGTCAGAACAGTTGTCATTAAAAAATCAGTAAATTGTAATAAAGAGGTTATTAAAGGATACCCAGTATACACTACTGCTAAAAAGGTAAATTTGGGTGTCACTATGTAAATCATCATGGAAATTCCTCAAAAATCTGAAAATAATATATAAGCTGTGTATAGTAGTGAATGAATTTAACTCAGCACTAGGGAGGTAGCTTCATCATCATTGTGGATGTTTCTCAAAAAAACAAGAGAAAATGTACCGCATGATCCACCAATACCAGTATCAGACACATACCCAAAGATTTCTGTATCCTACTGCAGAGACACTTATTTACCCATGTTCATTGGTGCTCTCATCATACTAGCAGGAAATGAAAGCAATCGAGATGTACATGAGCTGATGGATAGATAATGATAACATGGTATTTTGTAGAGTGTAATATTATTCATCACTTAAGAAAAATGAAATTGTGAAATTCACAAGTAAACGAATGGAAATGGCAAGAATTATTCTGACTGAGGTAACCAAGACCAAGGAATACAAATGTTGTATGTTCTCTCTCGTAAGTAGGTGTTAGATTTGAATCTTTACTTATGTGGGCTAATAACTGATGTTCATATGTTTCAACATTTTCTAGAACTATAGACATGAGCTTGCAGGGATATTCTACTCAAACTACATTCCATGTGCAAGATGCCAGATTCATATAGCAAGAACCTATGGATATTTGAAAAGCAGCTATCTTATGTGGTTGATGGACAGCATGAAAATGCTAGTTTCAATAGCAAATAAATAATGGATATCTTTTAAAATGGGACAGCATGAGAAGAATCCGGGTCCAGATTTCTGTACATATGGCTCCACCCTAAATATGGAATACCTTGCTGTGAGTGTGTAGTGAACATAATACATATTGAGGCACAAACAAGGTCTCAGAAAATTGAATAAAATAAGGCAATGTTTATCAATAATATTTGTCTAGCTAACTCAGCTTATGAATGAATTCTGAACAAAACTACACTGTTAGTTTTAGAATCGGAAACCATTCTACACTTAATGACATCAAGATGAATTCTAAACATTCTTACAAATATACTTAACCCACTTACTACTAACTTAATAGTCATGATGTAATCTTCATTCTCTTAATCATCCAATACTTTTTAAATTTTTTTTGGTCTTTTTGAGACAAGGTTTCCCTGTAGCTGCAGCTGTCCTGGATTCACTAATGGAGACCAGCCTGGCTTCGAACTCAGAGATCCGCCTGCTTCTGCCTCCTGAGTGTTGGGATTAAAGTGTGTGCCAGCATGCCCGGCTTTATCCTATACTTTTAATAACCATGCCACACCACAAGAGAACAAGCTCGCATATCACATAAACAATATTAACCTACCATTAACATACTATAATAAGCATATGAATATTTACATTAATCTTATTGCCTCTCTTTTTAATTAATAATTGTTCTTTTTACAGTTTTTAAAATTTATTCTATTTTATGTGCATGAGTGTATTGCCTGTATGTATGTAAGTGCACCTGTGTCATGCATTGCCTGCAGAGGACAGAAGAGGACATTGTACCCCTTGGAAATGAAGTTACAGATAGCTGATAGCTGCTATGTTTGTGTTTGGAAGTAAACCAAAGTCTTCTACAAGAGCAGTAGGTGCTCTTCACTGATGAGCCATCTCTCCAACTCCTGTCTCTCCTTTCCAAATTAAGAACATTTTAGTTGACTTTTTGCAAACTCCATACACTGTGTTTTGATTGTATCTAGATCCCCTACCCTAATCTCTACACTCTTTACCACCGTTGACAGATTTCATATACTCTATATAGTTAAATATGTACCCCTAAAATGTCCTTTGGTGTGGTTCCATCTACTGGAACGTGGTTAACCAACCAAGCAGCACACACTTAAAAGATAATTTACATGCTACTAATTCAGTTTTAACAAACATGATATTTTGAATCTTATAAAAGAACCTAACACTTCCTTACCAAAATATTATTCAAAAAATGATAAATCATGCAACCATACATAAAATTATGGCTTTCTTATCCATTAAAAAAGAAGTTACTCATTAGTCCTAAGAACCAAAACACTCATGTAACTCCAAATAAAATAAGTGAATTTTATATCTTCTATTATCTTAATAATTTTTACAATCTCAATATTTCCCATATTAGTTTCTTTTACATGTTTGGACAAATATTAACTATACTCGATATATTTAATATCTCAATGAAATGGAAATTCTTTCCAAATATAATTCTATAATAATATTTATCAATTCAGTTTGTGAAAATACTATCTTCAACTGATATGATATAAACTCTAAGCTATAAATATAACATTAAACTAGATTATCTATGAGGTCTGATATTGCCAATTTGCAGTCTGGGAAACCAGCAAGTTTACTGGGCTTCTTACAAAGCAATGGGTAAAAGTTTACTTACAGGAATGCGGGTGCTCTCCTCCTCCTAAGACTGCACTAGAAAGTCTCTATCCAGGTGTAGATCAAAACTTCCCCACAGTCACACAAAATGGTAGGATCCTTTCCAAAGCTTCCATAGTTTATATGCCCTTAACCCCTCCCCCTCCTGTAAATAGGGCAAACTGGTTGGTTGGTATGTGTGGCTGATTTTTCCTACCCCTCCTTTCTTGTGGAGCATACCAGACAACAAGCTTACCTGTGATGATTCTAGGCAAATGTGTGCAACCAAGCTTAGGAAGAAGGCATCTCTCCATGGTCTGGTTGTTGGAAGATAGTCCTTTGCAACAGATGCATATACTAAGATACAAATATTAACTCATTTAAGTTACTGCTGGCAAAAAATTTCAACTCAGCTTTGGATAGTATAAGGGGATATATTATTTCCATTAATTTTATGATAATATAGATAAAAATCTGCTAATATAGCAGGCTTATATAAGTCATTTTATATAATCTTACTAGAGATACTGGATTTGCCATAGCTATAACAGGATTTTGTGCAAGCCATAATGCAAAGGAGTTCCAACCAATCTTTATAATACTGAAAATTAGACATTTTTCTGATTGGGGTATTAATAGCAGCAAATGGAATATCATCTCACCTCAGTTGCCATTCCTAATCATCCTCTGATGTAGAGGATCAAACGCCTGCATCACACTTACTGCAATATTGTACTGTTGCTGTTGCAAACATTTTCTTATTAATCCTTCTTATCCTTTAACACAAATATGTAAACCCTTATATTATTATGTGGAATTTCACAGCATTATTATAACTATTTGTACCTTAATGCAAAATGATAACTTTGAGGAAAAAAAGGTACCTTTATCTATCTCAAGAGTACAAAACCTAATATTCTAAGAATTAAGCAACATCATGTAACTTTCCTGCACCATCTGTGTGCATGCTTTCTTAAAAGCTGTGTTTTTACATGCTATGGATTCATCATCAGCAACCTTACCATATCATTTGCTACTTTCCCATTGACAATTTGAGTACTATTAATCACTGGAATAAAATTATTGAAATTATAATACTATACCTTATCATCAAATCCATGAATCCATTATTTAATAGCAGTGCCAGAGCCCTTCTAATTATGCTAATTGCCCCTTCCCTAACAGCTGTTTTTAGCACAATGAACAGCTTATTGCTTTGGCCATTTTCGGGCAGTCATAATTTATGCCTGATCTGTAACAATTTTCTCTGAGATACAACCTTATATCTCATTAAGAGACTGGACCCTTAAAGGGAGGTGCAACATTTCATTCTATGGGGAAGCAAAAGCTTCCGAAAGTTCATGGAATTAACTAAATTCACTAAGCCCCACCATTCCCAAGGCATATATAAGCAGGGAGGACTGCTGAGAGATAGTCTCAGACAAGTCCAGCTGTCTAGAGGAGTTTTGACAAGCTGAGATACCCAGAAAAAGTAAAGATATGCTGTTATGTGAAAGAAGCAGACACTGGCTGAGCTGCCTTGAAGAGGAAGAACCAGGTCCAGCTGTGTGAAAGAGGCTGAGGCAAACCACGCTACCTAGAAAAGACACTCTTAAAGATGTTGTACATACAGGTTGTGCAGTGCACTCCATGAACTCTGCTTTCAGGAACTGACTGCCACCCAGGCTGGGGTAGTATTTTGGTGATGCAACTGTTTTTTGTTTTTTTTTTTTGTTTTTTGTTTTTGTTGTGTGCAGGTACGATGTTTAATCAATGAATTCCAAACAGTAACACACGTATCCTGAATTCTCCAGCCCAAACGGCCTTTTAACCTTCAAATGAGGGGAAATGGAAGGAAGATGAAAACTCCGCATTGCCTCTAAAGGGCAATCCGCTCAGCACCGGCTGCTCAGGACCGTCTGACTGCTGCTCCGAGTTCGGGACTTTCAGAACAGCTCCCGCATGGCCTGGCTGAGCTTCTGGATCTTGGTGTTAGCAGACATGTCAACATACTTCTCCCCAATGCGCACAATCATTCCACCAATGATTGAAGGATTGGTCTTAACCTCCAATTTCAGTACTTGGTTTTGACTCAGGAAGCTCTTCAGCACTATCTTTAACTCAGAGAGAACAGCTTGGTCTAAAGGATACGCAGTGGTCACTGTACACCGCACTTCTCCATGATGGACACTCATGATGGTGGAAAAGGCAGAGACGATACCCTGCGTACTGTCTAGGCGACCATTTTCAGCAAGTAAATTCATCAGGTTGGTCGTCAGGGGGGAGAACCTTTCCTTTGCTGTGACGTCTTTCAGGCTTTTCACTTTAATGGAACGCTTAATGTAGGGGTTCAGAACAGCAAGAGACACTTTGGGATCCTTCAGGAGTTGTCCCACACGAACCAACTCTTTTTCCACTTGGTCCAGCTTATTCTGTTTAGATGCAGCAGAATAGAGAGCGGTGGCATAGCGACCCTCGATGCCATATATCTGAACAGGGGGCCTCACAAGCTTGGCAAAGGGCCTGACCACAGATGTACTGAAGCACCGTACCTGTCGGGACAGCCCGGACGCGGCGGGGGCAGCCATCTTCTCCCGGGCGACTGTAGGTCAAACCCGAAGGCTATCAAGAGAGCAAGGCCAGAGCGCACGCCCGCGCTGGCGTCACTGCGAGGCTCTCTGGGAACTGTATGATGCAACTGTTTTTGAGTCATTTTCAATCTTGTAAGTAACCTCAATACAACTCATTTGTTTATCAAGTTGGAAATTGGTGGATTTCTTTATTTTGTCCGGCATTGGTTCCTATTTGGGGAGAGTAGACGTTTGTTCACATCTCCCCAGAAAGAGTGTCACACAACAATATCTCTAATCAGGATTAACTGGAAAAACGATTTAAATTAATTTGTATTAATGTTTCACCAGTGGCATCATTTTCACAAGATTTTAATCTCAAGCAACATTATCCCAATAAATAACTCACAGTTAACTATTCCAATAAAACTTAAACTAGGTGCTGTCATGGTCGCCATTATAGGCTTTATGTTAGCCAGTAGAACTTGACATTATAGCTTTACCCCCGCAACAAGGTTACCCTCATTTTCCAAATCTTTACCAATCTTTAAATTGATGTCAGAATATTTTGCATCACTGTTCACAAATTTAGAAAAACAATAATCAATCAAAATAAAGCTTGAAATCTCCTATACCAAAGCTGATTAGAAAAATACATGTCTTTCCAATCCATTTACAATGTGCAACTATATAAAGCAAAAATGATGTCAAATTAAAAAAGAGTAATTTGATACTTTTTCCATTTCTTTCCTAATATCATTGCCTGTACCCTTAATATTTATTATGACTTAATTTTCTTTAGAAGTTTAATTTACAATAGCATACTATCAACTAAAGACCAATCAGCCACCAACATCAATGAATACCAGAACTACATATTGCAGCCATTCCAATCATATCTTCATGGAAATGATCATTTCCTCCATCTTACAAATTAATCAATGCCCCATAATATTAAATTCTCTGTTTTCTTCCACATTGTAATTTGATAATTTCACATCTATAATTAACTTTGCCCACTAAAGGCCAACATCAACACTCCTAAATTGCAGAATTTAAACCTCATGCTTCAAGATAAAATTCCTTTTTCATTTCTGTAGAACTACTAACAATATATGTACTAAATAAATTTAAATACCATTAATTCTAAAAGTACATGCCCCAGTCTTTTCCTATCTTGTATGCCACAACATCATTAACAGTTAATCCAAATCTACCATAAAGATATGAACGTTTCTAAGAAACTCCTATAAAAACTATAACAAAAAATAATAAATAATATGACATTTCCAGAAAGGATTGAACCATGGTCAATCTCATAAAAAATCATTGTTCTTATTCAAATATGTAATCTTCAAAGGTCAATACTTTAAAAATCCATAAAAATATAAAACATGCTGGGTGTGGTGGCACACGCCTTTAATCCCAGCACTCAGGAGGCAAAGGCAGGTGGATCTCTCTGAATTCAAGGCCAGCCTGGTCTACATAGTGAATTCCAGGACAGCTGGGGTTACAGGGAGACCCTGTTTCAAAAAGACATATACATAACACAAATTTATTATGAGCTCTATCCAACATCTCAGAAAAACAAAACCAGCTTTTTATTAGAACTTTGCTCAAAATTAAATATTATCACATAATTCTTTATAAAAATTAATTTCTTATTACACACAATAACTGCATTTTTGTCCACTGCCCATATATGTCAAGATGTAAACTACAGATGATTTCCCTGATATACTCATGTGAACAGAGCCCTAATACTTTCCCTCTGCTTATTTCTTCATATAGGCCTGAGACTATATTAAGCCTCATGTATATGTTTTTGAAACTTAGAACTTTAGACTTTTTTTTTGTGGAAACAAATTCAGCCAATGCATCGAGAAAAGTCCCCTTTCACAATTTCTACAGAATTGTAGATATTCTTGGCTTTTTAAAATTCTCATTTTTCTGTTTCATGTATTACTTTTCTGATTTACTAAAAGATGCTGATAATTATAAAACTGTGATCCCCTTTAACATGCTACCCCATGTTAACCCAAAATATTATCTTTACTTATGCAATTTAACATTCAGTTCCTATTTAATTAAGTGTAATTCTTGCCTTTGTATTTTATGTTCTTACTCTAGTTCTCATGCCTTATTTCCATAACTGGAAACAGCAAAGCCTGGCAATCCAAACACTTGGACAACACCTACCTGTAGCTCAATGCATTGAATACCTCTTCATTATTACAACTCAGATCTCCTCAATATTTTCCTTAATCATTTTCATCCAATAGCCCTTACAAAGTCATTCAATAGCAACATGAAAAACTGAAGAGTTCCTTTGATTTTGTAAATTTATTTTTAATTTTTAAAAATTATTTATTTAATAACAACATACTTAGAAGAAGCATATCATTACAACACAATTGACATATTCAATAACGGTTTCCTGAGGTAGGATGCATCATTTTCAAAATTGGCTGTAAATTTTTAGGTTTACAGTTGAATTAATATAATTA
>NW_008348789.1:6042761-6053583 GCF_000622305.1 Nannospalax galili
CCCTGTCACTGTCCACTGTGTTGTCAGCACCCTCATCCATTCCCCCCTGTCTTCCCTTCTGGTAAATCTAGTCAGCCAGAGGTCCCTGTTCCAGGAGGGTAAATTTTTAAAAAGTGGAGAATCAGTCTCTGTACAACCATCATAAAGAAGCATCAGCTTCCCCCTTAGTATCCCAAACTGAAAGTAAGCTTTCAAATATTTCCTGATTTATCTGATTTTTCAGAATGACTATCATTAAGTAATTCAAATTAAAATAAACACCTACTATTTTGGAGCATGTGAGAATAAGGAAGCCAACTTGGCAACTTGTATCATAAAATTTCTCAGGCTTTAGAGATGGCCCAGTAGTTAAGAATGCTAACTGCTTTTGCAGAAGTACCATGTTCAATTCCCAGCTCCAACAACATAATGTGACCTCTGTTAGCATTGTACAACATGTGTAGACTTATATGCATGCAGGCAATACACTCATACTAACAAAATAAAAATAATACATATAAAATTTCTCAGGACAATCAAACACCCTTTAAGCTTTATAATATGGAATCAATTTTCCTCAGGTCTGTAACATGTGACAGATCATACATTTCTTCCCCAATCCCTTTTGACATAATATACTCACAATATCTCTTATATTTCTTCTAAATAGTTCTCCAAATGATTCCTAAAGAATGCACCAAAATCTCTCCTACATATATTCAAAAAGTGATTCATTGTTGGTACCAATTTTGACAGCATAATAAAGTAACATAAAATAAAATGCACACACATATATACACCCACATATATATTCATACATATAGTCATGTATCTATATATACATATATACATTCATTCATATTTCTTTCCATACTGTAAGCAGTATCTTAGCTTCCTACCAGTACTATGTATGGGTTCTTCTTTCTCTACCTTCTTATTAAAATTCATTGTTTCCTTCCCTCATGATTACAATTCTTGTTTTGTATTTTTGACATTTTTACTGTGCTATGTCTTGGAGAGATGGGTACTACCATTTTTTCCCTCTACATTTTAAAGATTTGGGAGATTTTATTGAATGTAATGTCTTTGCTTATAGACTTTATTGAAGTATTTTATCTCTGGGATTATTAACTTTTTGTCTGGATATGTATATATCCTAGTGTTTCTACAGGTTTGAGTCATGCTTAGTTTTTTTCTTTATATATTAGTGAATGTGTATTGACTCTTCCTCCATCATTGATATTTTTTATACTACTTAGTAATGACTGTTGCTGATGCTTCCTTCTATGGTTTGTGTTTGATTGATTGGCTTTTCCATTTCTAGCATTTCTGTTTGCCTTTTTGTTCAGAATCTCAATTTTCTTGTCCTAACATTTTTCTGCCTTTCTGAAGTGCCCCTTTGTACTGAAAACCTTCTAATCTATATTTCTCATTTCACTCTGTAAGTCCTGAACATATTTTAATTCATTTATTTATATTTGTGTCTGAGTCTTTTATATAGTCTTGATCTTTTACAAAAGAAGGACTCTGAAATGAATTCTGACCCTTTATCTATCTCCTTTTGCTTCTAGTTTTTAAATTTGAGCTTGTGTAAATGTCACATCTGCTGATATTCTCAAATTTATGCATTTTGGAGAGATTTAAGCTGTGGGGGTAAGCATGTTACCTCTGTTTTAATGTTTCATTTTGCCTCTAGATTTTTTTGTTTTATTTCAGTTTTATTTTCTTATGTACGCACATCACTGAACTACTAAGGCTAGAAGGGGACTCAAGGAACAGAAACAGTGATTTAAAACAGTCTTGGTGTTTGCTTTCAATGAAGGCATTCATGTACAACCCTGTGTGTATAACAGTGTTCATATCATTTCTTCTTGTCTTCATATGAACAAGATTTGTTTTTCTGTCACTGTCTGACAGTTCTTGCCTGAGAATATTTGACTTTGTCAATGATACTGCATCAATTTCAGCTCAGTCCTTTATATGTTTTAAGAACTTATGCATCATTCAAATTATGAGTTAATGTTATTGGAAAATACAAGGAAATGTAAACACAAGCTATACACTATATCCCACAAAAATGTTTGAAAAAGATTCATTCATAATATGTACTTTAAAAATTCCTACAAATCAAATTTAGAACATTATGGCTCAGCGACTAGTGAAGCCTAACGGAGTGAGTTGATCTCTGGGACACAAATGGTGAAGGAAAGAATTGACTCCTAGAAGTTGTCCTCTGATTTCCACATCTCTGTTGTGGCATGCATGCAATATCATGCCTTTGCATAAATAATCAAATGCAACACAATATTTTAAGGACATAAAATTCAACTTTTAAAATGATTTTCCTGCTTACATTGTATCATATATTCTTTTGTGTGTGTGTGTGTTTTTATGAGACAGGGTCTGCCTATAGCCCCAGATGGCCTGGAATTCACTATGTAGATGAGGCTGGCCTTGAAATCATAGAGATCTGCCTGCCTCTGCCTCCTGAGTGCTTGGATTAAAGGTGTGTGCCACCAAGCCGGGCTCATATATTCTTTTCTTGGTGAGTTGAATCAGGTCTTGCTTTTCAGTTTAGCTGGCATTTAACTCATCATTCTTTTGCCATAGCCTTCATCAAGCTGACTACAACCAACCCACTCTGTTGTATTTTCTTTAAAGTTTAAGTATTATATAACATTCACTAGTTACTTTGTACAGTAACAAAAGCAACAAAAACCACAAAACAGGTAGAAAAATAGATCAGAGTCAATGAGCTTTCAGAAAGAACATAGTGTTACATTTTAACTATAAATTTTCTCTCACTAAATGTATATTTTCTGTACATTTATGTTCAGAATGTTCTATGATGTCCCAAAGAAATATTTCATTTGGTGGTATATAATGATGCCAACACCATTTCTTTTTACAGGAGGTTAGCTATTGGAAAGAAGGTGTCTCTTCATCTCTGAGAAGCACAGGGATTCAAAAGTCAATCTGAAATTAGAATTCAAGATTCATAGGTACATAATGGGAAGTATATAAAGAGTAGCATTGAGCCACTTTTATTAAATTCTCACTTTGGCAATGTAAGTATTCAAATTTTTGAAACATTTCCATCAGTTTCTTCATGAATATAATGAAAGATACCTTTAACAATTTGAAAGAAAAATAACTGACTTCTGTTAGTTTGTGAGTATAACATCTATTATATTTGCTTGCTATTTATTGTTTTTTTCCTCAAAAGTGAGCAGTTTAAACTGGATATTACACACCAGATTCCTCCTCAAATAAGATAGACATGATTTCTCCTGTCCTTATACTTTTTTTCAAAATAACAAAATATTTTTAAAAGAATGGATAAAATGTTGCTTTCTGCCCACTCTATTGGTGAAAATCACAGTACTCAGAAAGCAGAGTATTTTAGGCACTGACGATTTCTAAAGCTCAGAGATAGCACTGAGAATGAATAGAATCATAGCAATTTCTGCACTTTATAAAAGTGGATCTTCATTCACAGAATTTGTGCCCAATCAGACTTTAATATGACATTTCCCAGGACAGATATTGCAAAAAAATTGAATCTCCCTGGACTTTGAGACACAAACATTTTCCTTGATTCTATCTGTTCTCAATATTAGAAAGGAAACAAAATGCTTTAAGATATTCACAATAAGGCAACTGGAGTAACTGTGATGGTAGAGAAAGAACCAGGATAGTCAACGACCATAGATTAATTAGTATGTCAGAAGATGATTTATTTGATGACATAGATAGCATGGTATATAAAGCATCAATGCCTGATATCACTGATTAGTAACAAGATGAACTAACAATTATTTATATTAAAAGTTCACTTTAAGAATTCTAAAAGCACTGTTGGAATCTAAACATTAAAATAATCCAATTATTTACAGGCATCGTGGCACTCATGTTTAATCATAGCACTCAGAAGACAGAAGCAGGTGGATCTCTGTGCGGTGGAGTCCAGCATGGTCTTCATAGGGATTTCTAGGAAAGCTGAGGCTACAGGGAGATACTGTCTCAAAAAAATAATAATTATAAACCTCTTGATTTTTAATACTCTCACATAAGATGAGCTATTCATAAATTTTAATGGTAAGTGAAACAATCTGACTCCTTTCTTTAACACTGTTGTATCTTGTCTGCATTTTTCCGTATTCACCATGCAGGTCACATTTGGACTGTGTGGGCTAAACAGGTGTTGAGCTCCTTTACTGTTTTCTACATAGTCTGGGCTTGGTTGAAAGCAGTCAGATGGGTATGTTCCCCCTTGCCAGAGGAAAATCTCCCCAAACAGGAACAGATGTCAGCACAAAAAATGATCATAGCAACATTTTAAAACTTACATTTATAGAATTATTTTTCTTTCTCAAATGTTTTAGCATTCTACCATACATGAGGATCAGTCTCCCGCAGAATTTATATCATAAGAATGACATGGCTACATAATATAGATTATAAAGTGACAAGTCACTTCAAAATTTGTTTTTGAAATCACACAAAATCCAAATTGACTTTAAATATTTGACATAATCACATAATATACACATAAGAAAATATGTTTTGTGATGAGTTTGAAACAAGTTTTATACATAAACTTATTTTCAAGTGAGTTCCTACTATCAGGTAAAACTTCAGAGTATTTTCTTCAACCTTTAAGAATTACTACAGCTCTACTTTGGATTCATTTAAATATATTCTTGCATGTGAAAAATCACAATTAAAGCCTGTTTGTCTAGCCAAATATAAATTCAGGGTATAACATTCAAGCAGCATATTTGTATTACCAATGAGGTGCCCTTGCTGTCAGAGGCTTTGTGTATATCTTACATCTTTAGTCATTATTCAATTTATTTTTAATAAATGTATTATTACTAATCAGTGTTATAAACCGATGATTTTTCATTATTTTATTCATGGAACACTAGTTTATTATAGGACATTTTGAAGGCAACTATTATTTAAGATAGGTGCCCCAGTAATGCACAGACACATGATTTTAGATTTAACACTGCTAAAATTAATTGAAGTTGGCATATGTATATGAATTACTATAAGACACTGGTCATTTGTTTTACACTACAATATATGGTTTCATTTGGAAAACATTAAGTCAAAAACCAAATATTAGAATTACAGAGAGTAGTGATTTCAGTATATAAAGTCATAATTTTTTCTTCTGAAAACTGTAGCTCATATTTCTGATTATAAATAGAGAAACCCAGGAAACATTTTACCAAAATTTGTTATGGATATTACATCAGTGGTTGCTGGGGAAAGGAGAGGCTTTTTTCTTCAGTGGTGTAGACACTGGTAGGATGCCCATGCTACTATAAATAGCCATAGAGCTAACGAGCCACAAAAAGATAAATAAAAACTAAGAAAGTAAGTGAGGGAGGGATGGAAGGAGTGAGAAAGAGAGAAAGGAAAGAAAGACAGGAATAAAGAAAGAGAAAGAAAGAAAGAGAGAGAGACAAAGAGAGAGAGAGAGAGAGAGAGAGAGAGAGAGAGAAAGGACAATTGATGAGGAGCTAGTTGTGAGGAGGCAAGGCATCAGTGTGCAAGGAAAGGAATAAAAAAGCATCATGGGTTCTGCTGTTCATTTCCCCAGTTCTATCTTATCTAAAGGAATGTTGGCAACTGATTGCTCCTAGATGAGGAAGAGCTGATCTTCCTAAAACAAGGAACTCTAGGTAGACTGACTAGGCTCAGTGGATGGACTTATACTGGGGAATGGCTAGTGGTACTGACAACACAGTGGACAGTAACAGGGATGACAAAGTATATGGGCTCCAGTGGCAGGGCAGAGGGTATGGGGGGTGCAATTTGGAATGCAGGGATAAAACTGAATAAGATTGTTTGGAATGTTCTGCATGAAATACCCATAAAAAAGTCAATCAATAAAAAATTGAGTCATAAAAAGAAGCATTATGGGAGACAAGCATGATCAAAACACATTAAAATATGGAAGAAAATGTAAAACTCAGTATTTTGCATAATATATGTTATAAAAACTAAAAGAAGAGTTAAAAGAGAAAATTAATTTATCAAATTGGTTTCTCACAGTGGGCCAAATATTCCTGAATAATTGAAATGGAATATTATTTACTTATTATTGGCATAAAACCTGAGATATGTTTCTAATGTAAGCACTAAAATTATATTATCAAATGTGATGTATTGATCAAATATGAAAGATATTTATTGTAAGAATGTAAGTACAGTCTCTCACTGCTTTTGAGCCATACAGAATGTACATATTTCTCCAAGTACTAACCATGCCTAACTATTTTCAGCTTCTGAGATCAGATCTTATCTTCCATTTTAGGAGGTAGTTCTATAGACAAGAATGTTAAAAATATTTGTATAATTATATCTGTACCATGTCACTTTGGCTGCCTGGGAGTTACTAGGCAAACCTGTCCTGACTCTGACTCTGACTGCCACCAAACTTAGCCCAAGGGTCCTCTTTAAAAATAGACTATAGTCAACTTTTATGAGATGATCTTTTGTACAAAGTTTTAGGGATACAGAAAACCTCTAACAAGTTCGAATTCAAGTAGATAATAAAAGAGAGCAAGCCATGATGGCTAGTCACTTTGTGAATTTTTTTTTACAATTGTATACAATTACTACCCAGGAATTAACAATTGTTGTTGACAATTTTATATTGATTTGAAGCAAGTAAATCTCTGATTATTCTGCATTTATTACATAGAAATTTGTATTGTTTCAAATAGGAAAGGATTACTTAGTTAAATGTATGTAAGGTGTGAATGTATTATATTTACAGCATGAACCCTGGTTATATAAAGATATTTCTGATATGGTATGAAACTCATATTAATATTAACAAAATGAAGAAATATCTGATAGAAATTAATGCTGCCTTTGAATCATGGTTCAATAGATACTAGATGTTGCAAATCAGAAGAGCACTGGCAGAGAACCCTTAGTAAATTTACTAGTTCTTACATGTATAATTGCCTGAGTTTTGCTAATTCCCTACTACTCATGTATGTTCTGTTAGAGGTAGAATCAAATGTATAAAATGTATTTTAATTTGGTATCAAATTATGTCATTGCTCATAAATAACGTGCATAACATTTATTCCTCAATAATAATTTTCATTCTTAACTAATTGTCATATTGCCTTTTAAAATCCAGGCTTATTAAATGTGTTTGGATTTTACCTGGTAATTATGTGAGCTAGAATGATTAAGAAGAATGACTCAAGTGAAGAAAATTGAATTTTGAAAGCTCCCTGGCTAATAACTCTCCCTCCCTGAGGAGATGATGTATTATGATGTGTCAAATTTCTCTTCTCATTTGAATATTTTCAGGTCTGTTTTGAGCCTTCACCAACAAATGCAGGAATTTGGCATAGGAATTAAGTACCATGGCCTAATAATCTTCAGATGAAGTAATTTAATATCGACATTTTAAAGTTTTAAAACAGGGAACATAGATAGTTAAACTATAACCAATAAAACTTTATTTTTCCAATATTGTTTGTCATTAAGCTCAAGTCCTTTAATTTCTGAGTGACACAAAGAAAAAATAAGGGAGACTATTATGTATAGAACATTTTCACTGGCTACACAGAAGGTAAATACAAATGTAAGTTGAAGTGATGTTTTTAGATTATTTCTTTATTTACTTTTATTTTCTGTGCATGAGTATTTTGCTTTCATGTATGTAACTGCACTCATGTGAATCAGAGCTCACAGAAGATGAAAGAGGGCACTGAATTCCCTGGAACTGGAATTATGGATGACTGTTAGCCACTATATGGGTGGTGGGATTTGAACCCAGATTTCTGCAAGATCAGCCAGTGCACTTAAGCTCTGAGCTGTCTCTCAGTCCCTGAGGTGAATTTTTTAAATAAACAGATGATTATAGTAATTCAAAGGAACTTATAAAGGTGAGGAACCTTAAAAGAAGCTGAGACTCTTCTTACTCATTCAGCAGAGAATTCTAGCAATAGAAAAGATGAAGTTCAGGATGGAGACTAATGATAAAGCCCTGTTCTTCCCCCCCTTGTTACACAGTTTAAATGAGGCCACTATACCACATGATGAGCATGTGTTCTGACGGTGTTACTAAGTGGCCAATAGCATCAGGTGACCCAAGACAGTAACGGGATTCTCATCTCACATTTGAAGGATTAAATGAGGCACATAAATTTAAGTGGTAGGCACTTATATAGTATCTGCAAGGGTCTACTTGTAAGGGATAATGCATAGCTGCTGTTGACATCATAGGCATATAACTGTAACCAAGTATTGTGCAGAATATTCCATACAGAAGAAAACAATTTTATGAGGACATTGACTTTATTACCATGAGAATTCTCCTCAAGATATATTAGAAAGAAGTACCTCTAATGAGTACTGAACAATTTACTAACAGTACTAATTTATAATTACAAACACTGATACATCTGGAAATATACTTTCTTTTTCTCTTCCTAGTAAAATTTCAACTTATAAGACACAAAATGTTCAATTAGAAAATTCCATTATGAAGTTAAACTATGAATTTGACTGTTAACTGAAGTCAAGTAAGTTGTATTATTTGGTATATGTGAATATTCAACACCAGGATAAAAAATAAAGATACAACAAGTTAAAACTGATTTCAAACATTTATCATAGAAAATTATTTATAAGAATATAGTTTTTATGATGTATCTACATAGAATCTATCCCTAGCAGTAATTTTTTTAAACAGGAAAACAAATTTAAGCAGCTATACCCAAATAATAAGTTAGAAAACATTCATTTATTTTCTTGAAAGTGACCAATTATAGATAATGAGTGGCTTGCTTTTATCTTAATCCCCCAATATTGTAGGATTTGGAGGGCAGCATTTAACTACTATATCATGAACATTTGCTTTACATCTTAACCCTTTACTATGTAATTACATTGTGTTTTTCCTTAGAAAAGCAATTTAATGTAACTTTCTGTTTCTCCTTTCAACAAGCCAGTAATTTCCTCCTTGCTTTTGGAGTCAGGGAACTTTGTTCAGATATTTTTAGAAGATACAGAAAGTGTTTCAGGAGGTGTAAACAAACAAATTGGTACAGAAATACTTGAGAACTTCAACAAAGCCACAATTTACTATAGAATCTGTCTAAAGAACAAAAATTTGTGATTACCACTCACCCAATTTGCAAATTCATTTACTGATAAATTGTTAGGCTACAAATATCTTTTTTGGCTTCTACTGGGAGGAATTTAAAAGTATTCAAGAATTTGAAAGTATTGAGGCCAAATTGAAACTATCATACATGTTATTTCCTTAACCAATACTTATGACCACAAAGCTCTATCAGGAAGGCACACTCATTTTGCTTTGCTGGTATTTGAGCGAGAAGAATTTTCCTGAATCATGACTGCAAATTCCTCAGGAAGGCACAGAGGTAAGCAAGAAAGCTTTCGAGTGTTTTCACTGGATGACTCTGTCCTCTCCGATGGCAATAGCAAGTGTGTAATTATAAAAAGCAAATTTTATGACGACAGCTCATTTAACACTCAGAACACTACCCAAATCAAGAGTTTCTGCAGTCTCTGCCTTTTCATTACATCTCAGAGTGACTCATGGCCTGTCTTGTCTGGTGACATCTCCTTTTATTACCAGGGTGATAAACTTAATTTCTTTGTGAAAAATTTACTTTGCTAAAGCATGCTGAAATTTAAGAAGTGTAAGAACATTTATTACCTTTCTCTTTCTGGGGTAACCATTTACCACACTAAGCAGAATCCTTGGTACCCTACTGTATTTGCATTCCTGTCTCTGCTATGCTGCTTCACTTCTTGGGGCTGCAATTTCTGTGGAATTTAAGACATTTCCCATAACCTTTGTTTTTTGTTTTTTATGTACTCCAAAAATGGAGATTTGAAAGTTTATTTCACCTATAGAAATTTTCCAAATTCAGAATGTGGCATCTGCATGTATTTATTAAATGTATAAGTGAAACATTTACAATGCGACCTCTGTAATAAAGGTGCACAGAACATAGAACAGGGGTAAAGAGGACAATAATAAATCTCTGAATTCTCATTAATGAAGCTCTGTCATGCAACAGAGGGCCAGGAACACAGAAGGTCATGAATGCCCAAAGCATAGAGATTAAGATTCTGCTGAATGCTCAATCTTTTTTTAAAATTATTTATTTAATAACCATATAAATAGAAGCATTTCATTACAACACCATTGACATATTGAATAACAGTTTCTGGGCTAAGATACATCTCTTTCAAAATTGGCTGTAAATTTTTAGGTTTATAGTTGAATTAATACAGTTATACAATATTGTACTCAGTCTAAACCCTATAAGACATAAAATTAAATCAGGTTTAACCTTCAAAAAATATCTCCATTTCATTATTAAAATACACAGTTTCATACAGAAAAATTCATTTTTAATACAATTGACACTAAGATGCACATGTGTTTCTAATCTCTATATATCTGATTATTACTAATCACAGACAGTTACTTTCTGAGCTCTTTGGCATCTGAGCAGGGATATAAAGTTATCAGGTACATTTCAATGGTAATGTTTTCCACATCTACTAACATAAATGCAAAAATTCTCAACAAGATACTTGTAAACCTCATACAGACATACGTCATAAACATCATCCACCATGATCAAGTTGGCTTTATCCCAGAGATGCAGGGATGGTTCAATATATGTTAAGTCAATAAATGTCATAAATCATATAAATGGGCTCAAAGACAAGAACCATATGGTCATCTCAATAGATGCAGAGAAAGCCTTTGACACAATTCAACATGCATTTATGTTCAAAGTCCTAGAGGGAATTG
>NW_008348789.1:6053817-6064672 GCF_000622305.1 Nannospalax galili
ATATTTAAGAGACGACAAAATTCCACCAGAAAAATCTTAGAAATTATTAACACATTCAGTAAAGTGGCAGGTTACAAAATTAACCTACAAAAGTCTATAGCCTTTCTATATACCAATGACAAGCAGTCAGAGAAAGAGCACAGGGAAACACTCCCCTTCACAATAGCTGCAAAAAACCATAAAATATCTCTGAGTAGATACCTGCAAAATAATAAAATATCTCTGAATAAACCTGATCCAAAGACATTAAAGAGCTCTATAATGAAAATTTTAAGTCTTTAAAGAAAGAGGTTGAGGAAGACATCAGAAGATGGAAGGACCTCCCATGCTGATGGGTTGGAAGAAGTAATATTGTGAAAATGGCCATTCTACCAAAAGTCATATATAGATTCAATGCAATGCCAATCAAAATCCCCATGACATTTTTCACAGTATTGGAAAAAACTATCCTAAGATTCATTTGGAATCACAAAAGACCTCAGATAGCCAAAACAACCCTGAGCAATAAGAGCAATGTCGGGGGATTACTCTACCTGATTTCAAGCTGTATTACAGAGCTGTAGTCATAAAAACAACATGGTACTGGCACAAAAATAGACCCATAGACCAATGGAACAAAACTGAAGACCCAAATATGAGCAAATGCAATTTCAGCCGCCTGATATTTAACAAAGGGGCCAAGAACATTAACTGGAGGAAAGACAACATGTTCAGCAAATGGTGCTGGCAAAACTGGATCTCCACCTGTAGAAGAATGAAACTAAACCCCTATCTTTCATGCTGCACAAAAGTCCATTCCAAATAGCTCAAAGACGTCAATGTAATGACTGAAACTCTGAAACTATTAGAAGAAAACATTGGGAAAAACCTCCAAGTTATAGGTGTAGGAAAGGATTTTCTAAACCAGACATCAATTGCTCAGGAATCAAAGGCAAGAATTAACAAATGGGACCTCATTAAACTAAAAAGCTTCTGTTCATCAAAGGAGACAACCAAGGAAGCAAACAGAAAACACACAGAATGAGAGAAAAAATCTTCACCAGTGACACATCTGACAGAGGTTTAATAACCAGAATATATAACAAACTCAAAAAAACAGAGAACCAATAAGCAACCCAATTAAAAATGGGCTAAGGAACTGAACAGAGAGTTCTCAAAAGAAGAAGTAAAGATGGCTATGAAACATCTTAAAAGATGTTCAACATCACTAATAATCGGGGAAATGCAAATTAAAACCACATTAAGAATGCTGGTTCTTAAACAGGGCTCCTTTATTAAACTTCACCCACCCAGGGCTCAGGGAGAATTACTGAAGAGGAGGGGAGAGATTGTTAGAGCCATGGAGGTTGTGCAAGTCCATTTGGAGATAGAGTCCTACAAGCTCCTGGGACCATGCTCATATGAATCTAGAACAATGGTGTCAGCATACATAAGTCCCATGCAAACTCAAGCATACAAAAAACCCAGCAGAGAAGGGGAAATGGACAGCAGACCCCAAACTTAGCTGAAGAAATATTGGCAACTGATTACTACTAGGTGAGGAAGAGCTAATCTTCCTAAAACAGGGGACTCTCGATAGGCTGACTAAACCTCAGTAGATGAACTTGCACTAAGGAATTTCTGGGGACACTAACTTGGTACAATAAGCCTTAACACAAATGAAAGAAAGTTTGAATTCCAGTAGGGGACTGCCATGGGAGGGAATCAGTAAGGACAGGGGTATAAAGATGATTGAGATTAATTGAGCTGTTCTGTATGAAATACACAAAATTTGAATAAAAATGAATTTAAAAAATCTTTACACCAATGTCCTTATATGAAAGTATGTGGGAAAATGTGCTTCAAATGATTTATGGGATTTCACAGGTATCTCCAGCATCATAAGGTAGGCTCTCCTTGAAAATTTTGTCAGATTTTTTACATGGAAAATTACATGTACTATATTGAAACCTTGAATTCAATTCACAGGACTTTATAAACTTCTGAAAATATAAAAATGTATAAAAAATGCTTACAAATTATTTAAATCACCTGATAAATATTTGACGGTTGTCAATAAACACATAGTTTGTATACATGCTAGGATAATGTAGAGTCTACCTCCGAAACCCTGATGTTTGCCTAAGATTATGTACTTTGATAAGGATTATGACTTATTGCAGTGTTGATTAGATTATCACCTCAATACCTTGTTATGTCAGCTTCACCAATGATATTGGTTTGAGAACGACCATCACTATCTCATTCTTCTTATTATAGCATGGATGAAATTACTTAGAATAAATTATATAGATAACTTGTCCCAACCACTGCATTCTCCTTATAACTTATTATTAGCTCAAGAAGTATCATTGAAAAATAATGTTGAAATTATTCAATATGAAACAAAATTGTAAAGGATTACATACAAAACTGAAGCAAAATAATATCTCAGTAAGAAATTAAGATAAATATATTTGTACTCAACTTTATACAACAGATAATCAAATAGGTCTCTGCTGACTTCTCTTTTGACACATTTTTCTCTTTTCTAACCCATTTTTAGGAATGTTTTGGTGACAGGGCATGTTTTGGTCATCTGTTTCATATGTAATTTTAAAATATTTTATTATTTGTATTTTAAGTGTATGAGTGCATTGCTTGCATGTAAATAAATGCGCCTGTGTTCCCTGCTACAGAGCGTTGTTATCTGTCATGGGATTAGTGGGAACTGAACATGGGTCCTCTGCAAGAGCAGACAGTTCTCTTAGCCACTGAACCACCTCACCAGCCCAATTTCATATTTTTAAAACAAAGGCTAATTATTTAACTTATTTTAACAATGTCATATTTAAGAATATTTTTAATCATGGTCAGTTGTTGGATATGTGTTTCAACTAACACTTCAATTTGCTCCACATCCGAAAGTTCAATTCTATCTTCTTCATTTTGTTGACTTTACTTTCAAACTGCATCTTTTGGTTCTTCACACATTTATAATTTGTCATTCATCGTCTACAGAGAAAATGAGTAATGGGAGTTATTAATTTTTAAGAAAATTGGCTATTACTTTGTGAGGCATTATGCATTAGTCTTCAGTTGCTTCATAATGAATTAACATATATTTATTTGCTGCAAAGTATCACATTTATTATCTGAAATTTTCCTGAGCCACAGTTCCAGACATGAGTTACAAAAGTGTTTTACCTATATTCACAGCAGGTTATCTGAAGACATGGAAAGCAATGACCTCAGGGTCTCCCAAGGTTGCCCAAGGTCCCTTGGGGAAACAAAGTTCCTTCCTGCTGTAAGACATGTTTTCAATGTGGACTTCCTTGTATAGTTCCTTTAATTTTTTTTCATTGTGTTTACATTTGTGTGTCTCTGTGAGTATGAACACATGTTGCAAGTGCCTGTGGATGCCTAAAGAAAGTGTAAGATCACCTGGAGCTGGTGTCATAGGTATTGTGATGCACTTGATATGCATGCAGGGAATCAAACTCAGGGTTTCTTCAAAACCAGATTGTGCTTGTAACTACTGACCCATTTTTCCAGCCCTGCCGTGTGCAGTTCTTACAATGCACCTGTATATTTCCTGTGTTTAAATAGAAGGAACTCTTGAAGAAGGTATCATTTCTCTCTCTCTCTCTCTCTCTCTCTCTCTCTCTCTCTCTCTCTGTGTGTGTGTGTGTTTGGTCATCATGAGGGAACATAGCACTGGGATGGTCATTCTTAGATTTCTATCTCGACAATTAGCAGAAAATCAGAAAAATTTGGATTTGATTCAGTTTTTTGAAGGACCCACTGCCATACTGTGTTGCTTCTTGTGTATAAGAAACAGGGATACAGGTTCTGGAAAGATGATGCACCATTTAAGAGCAGTACTGCTCCTACAGATGACCTGGGTTTTGTTCCCAAAACCCATATGGTGGTTTGCAACCATCCACAGCTCATGTTTCAGGGGATACAGCCCTCTCTTCCTGACCTCCATAAACATCATGCACACCTTTGGTATACTTACATTCATACATATGAAACACTCATGCACACAAAAATAAGCAAAAAATAAATAAAAGTTTAGAAAACTTATTTTAAACCTCTGTGCCCCAAAGCTAAGGGATCATTGTTGATGAGGAGGCAGAACAGTTTTAAGAACCAGAGGGAGTGGATGACCACAAAGAAACAACTGGTCAGTCACTCATATGAACTCACAGCATGCATAAGTCATAGGAAAGCTCAAACCAGACAAAATTCCACCATAGTCAAGGGGAAATGGTTAAGAAATTCCAACCCAACCTAAGAAACATTTGAGAATGGCTGGCTGCTGGGAGGGGAAAATACAGTGTCCTTTGGGGGCGCTTGCTGGTACCAGTTGATGCACTTACCTGAAGGACATTTGGAGACAGAAATCACACTCTATAGACTATGTTATATACAAAGGAGTACATTCAATTTGGCAGGAGGTATTGGGAAGCTATGGATAGGGGAAGGGATCTAAATAATATTAAACTACACAAAAATTGCAAAAATCGAAAAAAAGAAAATCACATTTTGGATAAAAAGAAAAAAAGAAAAGTATCAGGTAACAAGTATATTGACTGTCTTGTAATGATTGCTTTAAAAATGGGCCTAGAGAGCTTAAAAACAAACAAACAATCAAACAAGCAAGCAAACTATAGTTCAGATGACTTCCTAATTTCTTGACAGCAATATAAACAGTATTTGCATAATATATAAAGTAGAATTCCAGAAAGTAGGAACAGATTGTTTTAAACTACATAGAAAGCATATGGAAGAGTATAAAGGGAGAAAACAATTGCAAGTTTATTTTGAAACTGCCCAACAAAGTTTCTCTTTTTAAACTCCTTTGCTCAAAAATAGCTTCAAAGCTGTAGGGTCTGTGTTAGTCTGAATGAGAAATGTCTCTCACAGACTCACATATTTGACATTTGGTCTTTAGTTGTTGGGCTGCTTGAGAAAATTGTGGAAACTTAATGAGTAGAGCCTTGTTGCAGGAAGTACATCACTAGAGGTGGGCTTTGAAGATTATACCATGGCCCCAACTCATGTTCTTTCTGTCTGCAGCCTAAGTGTGGAGGAAATGTGAGCAGCCTGTTTCCATGTTTTTCCTTCCATAATGGATCATGTCCTGTTTTGAACTGCAAGCAAAAATAAATTTTTTTCTTCTTTAACTTAATTTTTGTCAAAATATTTTCTCAGAACAGAAAATTAACTAATATAGAGTCTATATCTTGGTGAAGATGTATAAAAATATTTGATAAATATCTTTATGAAATTATCCTGCTCTTTATTTTCGCTAAATGTATCTTACATTGTTGAAGGGTATGAATTGAAAGTTCATTTATTTTTTTGAATTTTTGTTTTTTTTCATTTTGTTGTATTTCATATAGAATATCATAAACAACCTGAATCATCTTTATAGCCCCATCTCCACTAGTACCCTCCCACAGTGCCCATATACTCTATCCAAGGTGTTAAGGCCCACTGTGCCAAGTCAGTGTTGCCAGACATTCCCCAGTGCAATCCCATCCACTTGCAGTCCAGTTAGCTCCCTGTCGTCAATCTAGCCAAACAACTATGGTTTTCTTTCTCTCTTTTTTTAAACATAGCATAGAGTGAAGCTTTATTTACAGAGAAAATGCCCCCCCCCAATTACAGCTGTACTGGAAAGTCCACACTCATGTATAGACCCTGTGACTTCCCAACAGCTGCAGAAAGTGGTGAGAGAGGTGCCTCCTGGCATTCTCAGCTTATACATCCTTAGCCCCTCCCACACATGTAGTGGTCAAATGATTCAGTGGGAAGGGTAACTGACTCCCCCTTCTACTCCTTGATGAGTGTGGGAAGGAGGTGTGACTGTAGCTGGCTGGCATAGTGGTGGGAGGGCACTTCCTGATAACACTCCACCTCTTCCTCTGGCTCTTACATTCATTCTGCTAACCTCTTCCACAAATGTCCCTGAGACTTGGAGTAGGTGGTAGATGTGGGATGATCTTCCTCCTATTGTAGCAAGGCACTGAGTGTGTGTGTGTGTGTGTGTGTGTGTGTGTGTGTGTGTGTGTGTAGGCATGTAATCCACTAGAAAAGTTGGTGGCCATGGAGGAGGACATAGAAAGTGTAAGAAGAGACCAAGGTGGTGCTATGTAGTGGGATGCCAATGGTGGCCTGCAGTTAGCAATTTTACCCACTAGCTTTAAAATAACATAGAATAATCTATACAATTTTTGTTCTGGCTCTAGTTTATATTCACCAGAAAACAAGAAATGTACCAGAATCCTGGGACAAGCAAACAATAAGTTAAAATATATGATACTCTCTAAATTAAAACAAAGAGAGCATTAAATCATCTGTGTCCAAGTTGTCAGTGAGGTAGAAGGGGAAGTTCCTTCGCACCACTAGTGAAATAGTCTGAGACTGCATTGAAAGTCTTGAGTGGAGCACAGGATATTCATCTTCAAAGGTGAAGTTATGTGTTTGGTTAATGACTGGGATGTGCGACTGGGATGTTCACATTTAAGGAATTCCCACTGGAAGTGAGGTAGTCTAATTTGTGTGGTTCCAGATTATAACATGACAAAGCCATTAGTAGAGACAAGGTTACACTTGGAAACTTAACAAGCATATATTGTTTTTTGCATAGGGTTTTTCATATGTTCAGTTAGCAATACCGTGTCACTATGCACAATATTGATTTCTGTTCTTCTCAGCATATTGACTGCCCTTCACCTTTGTCTTCAGTTTTAGTATTTCATCTCGTATTGTAAGACCAACACTCATTCTGCTTTTCTCAGTAGACCCTTATGAGTTACCTTGCTAAAGTCTGTCATCTGCCTACATTGCACATCTCTTGGAAGAAAAACTTTCACATTTTTGTGTTGTTTCCAACTTAGTAAATTCCTTTAGCAGTTTTTGCAATGTTTTTGCAATGTATCCTTTTATCTCCTAGATTTGAACCATATTTCCTTTATCAGAATGAGGTGACTCATCTTTCCTGTTTACTGTTCTTTGGTCATGTGTGTTTTGTGTGCCTCCTTCTTTCTTCTCCTCTTTTGACAGGGTTTCACTTTGAAATTCGACTCTTGCTTCAGTCTCTGAGTGTTGGGATTACAAAAGTGAGTCAGCATACTCAACTTCATGTGATATTTTTAGATAATAGCTCATAGTATTCTTTGCATGTACATGAGGATAATTATGTGACCAGTTTACTGTATTATTAATCTTTGGATGTGTATATTAACTCAACTCTTTAATAAGTAAACATACGATTAATATTTATTGCCAGGTAATTTATTAGTTTATCAATATAATTTTTAGTATTATTCACAGATCAAATATTTATGTCAAACATCCTTGATCTGTCATTTCTTTTATATTGTTTTCAGGTTTGAAATTCTACTTTAAAATGTCTTTTATAACCCCAGATTCATATAATAATATCTTCTGTTTTCTTATGGTATTTCTCCAATATTTATATATAAATATTACACTGAGCTCTTTAATTTATATAAAAATTTAAAATGCATAGCATGAGCCATTAATTTAGGTAATTTGTTCCTATTAGCCAAATTGTCACAATTATAATTGAATGCTTCTTGATTTCCCAATAGGTTAAAATGTCAAGGGGATATTTTAAATGAAATTTCAATGATATGGAGACTGTAGGTGTAGAGACACCAGCACGAAATGATTCTATTGTTTTTCTCACAGAGAGACTAATTAGAAAGTCATAAAGTCTTAGAAGAAATGGTCAACATGTAAGTTTTGAAATTATGAATCAGAATTCTTATTCATAACAATATGAAATGGCCAAGAATGAAATTCCTCATTTTACAAAGGAGAAATACAGCCATGGGTAGGTAGAGTTAAATAGCTGTGTTTCACTAATAGAGTCATCTATGTGATTTATTTTTTTCTGAGACCAGTTAACTAAAACTGATCATAGAATTTGCTTTGTTGGCCTTGGTTCATCAATTTACAGCAATAGTTGATAGCCATGACACTAATTGAAGTGGCTTTGCTGTTGCTTGTTTTCCCTCCCGAGTTTTAGCTGTTGAGGCACTTATAACTGTAGATTTTGTTTGTCTTGTCACTAATTATGCACATCTTCTAGTACACTGTAGGAAAAGAAATAAGGAGAAGGAATATATCATGTGAGATTTGAGATGTGTTTAGAGAGATACAGTGTTCTGACACTGGGGTACATAAAAGCCCAGGTTTGACTTTTGTTGGCTATAAATGTGAATGATTAAAAGACAGAAAAACAAAAATTCCAAAATGTATTACAGTATCTGTTGGCAGTGCAAAACCAGGATGGTGGTATAGGAATAGGGGGAAGTCTATGTATGGTTTTCAGAATGGATTTAGTGTGTTTGTTCCCCTATGATCTGCAGAGAAACGCCACCAAAATAGAATAACATTTTACAAATGTAAGTATGGAAATTTATTAACCTGACATACACAATGTTGCTAACTAATCAACCAGTGGCTCTGTACATGCTGGAAAGGCAAGAAACATGAGAACTTTTTAGTCCAAGAAGATGGAAAGCTCATCAATCCCAGTCTAATACTGAAAACCTCATAGCTCCCTGCAAAGCAATTGAAATCAAGCACATACTAAGTTGATACATGCAGTAGTTATCAAAATCACTATAGTGGTTTTCTTATCCATGGAGTTAGGGCTGTTTTGGTATGAAAGCCTAAATATAAAACACTAGAATTGTACCTGACTAAACTTCTCTTATAGGAAATAGAACAAAACAAAATATCTCATCCCTAGTGAGATTACAAAGATAGTTCCACCATCAATGACTTCAAATATGCAAGAATGGTAATTCTTACTTCACGCCTGTTTATCAAGCCAATTTAGACAGTATAAAGCCAGATGTGTCAAAAAAGAATGATATTTGTTTATCACCCATGTAATTAGGTTGTAATTCTGATCACAGCTGCATTTCCAGATATGGTATATCCCTTGGAGACAATTAACACAGGCTGTGACACCTGCTACACAACTACTGAAATGACAATGCATTTTTACCTATCACTGCCAGGGAAGAAACATCTCAGAAGTTTACTATGATGGGATGAGAACTATATTCTCTTTTCCTGTCTCATTTCAGGGATGTAACATTTCTACTTTTCCCTGTATTGCATTGCCTTTTTACAGCACAGATAAAACATAACTGTATGTATGTATTGTCCTTGAATATACAAATAATACTTTTCTCACCCTCTGCTTTCCTGTGCCTGCAGGTCCCACAGCAGGTTCTCTCCTACCCGCAGGCCTCTCTCTGGAGTAAGTCCATTGCACCCTCATGGATTGACTCCCCCAACATCATTCAGCCTCCCACCTCCCCCACCTTTCTCTCCTCCTAGTTTTAGTCCTGATCTATACCTTGTCTTGGGGCCCCAGACACCTGACAAACCAATACTGCTTCCTGATCCTTTTCATCCAGACCAATGTAGTACCTTCTCTGGGCCCCAGGAGGACTGCTTCTGGGCCTGGCCCCTCCCTCACCTCTCTCTGCTTCCCTGGGCCTGCACTACCCACCAGCCTCTTTTGGGACACAGGGGCTGACCTTTCCTCTTCCTGATCCTTTCCATCCAGACCAACCCAGCTCCTCAGTGCAGTCTCCAGGGGCCCTTGGAGATGCCTCCCATCCCCATCTCCCATTGCAAATCTGGGTGACACGGCCACCAGCTGCCCTAGACCAGCATCTTTCCTGGGCCCAACTCCCAAGTCAGTCCAACCCCCAAATTCCTGAGACCAAAATCTATCTTGGAGGGATACAGACCTTAGTAGAAGCCTGAGAGCATCTGATCCTCATCTGACTTGGGCCTCTGTGGAAACTGTGAAGACAAAAGCACTCTAACCTCTCCAATATAAAATCAAAAGAGAGAAGTGGAAGCTTAGAAACTCCAGCTTTCAAGCCCAAAATGTAAACCAAAAAGACACATAAAGCACACAAAAAGAAGCAGTATCACACAAGAATCAAAAACTATGATAGAAATTCACATGTCAAAATCACAGAGAAAAAATAACATGAAAAACCAAAATAACATATCCCCACCAAATACCAAGTCCTCATGGGGGTTTCATTGAGATACCCCTGGAGAAAATGGAGGACATGGAACTTAAAAGAACAATTATAAACATGATAAAAGAATTCAGTGAATTGAAAGAACACACAAAGAAATCAAAGAACTGAAGGAAGATAGGGATAAACTTCTGAATGAATTCAGAAAAGAGTTAAAAAAAAAGACAGGAGAAAGCCTCACCAATAGGATGAATGAAATGGAAAACAGAGTATCAAGACTGGAAGACAAAGTGGACAAACTAGACCACTCAAGCAAAGATTATGAAAAATTTAAGAAAGCACAAGAATGGAATATGCAGGAATTGTATGACACCATAAAAAGACCAAACTTATGAATCATAGCCATACTGGAAGGAGAAGAATCCCAAGATAAAGACATGGACCAGATCATAAACAAAATCATGGAAAAAAAATTCCCAAAATTAAAGGAAGACATTCCCCTACAAATACAAGAAGCATATAGAACACCAAACAGACAGGACCAGAAAAGAATTTCTACACAGGACATCATAGTAAAAACACTACATGTACAAAACAAAGAGAAAAATACTGAAAGCTGCAAAAAAAAAAAAAAGCGACAACAAGTCACATAAAAGGAAAACCCATTAGGATTACAGCTGACTTTTCACTGTAAACTATGAAAATGAGAAGAGCCTGGAACAAAGTACTCCCAGTTTTAAATGATCACAGATGCCAGCCCAGATTACTATATGCAGCCAGAATGTCTATTATAGTCGAAGGGGAAAGAAAAAGCTTCC
>NW_008348789.1:6064799-6066412 GCF_000622305.1 Nannospalax galili
GGTTCAGCCATATGAAGAATGTAAACAGAAATAAAAATGACAGGATTCAATACCCATCTTTCATTAACAGCTGTAAATATTAATGGACTGAACTCCCCACTCAAAAGACACAGATTATGAGAATGGATTAAGTACCTAAACTATCTTTTTGTTGACTGCAAGAAACTCATCTCACTTTCAAGGACAGACACTATCTCAAAGTGAAAGGATGGAAAAAAATACACCAGGTAAATGGCACTAAGGAAAAAGCAGGCATAGCAATTCTAATATCTGACAAAAGACTAAACTAAAACTAATCAGAAGAGATAAAGAGTCCACTTCATTCTGATCAAAGGAACAATGAATCAATAATATATTACAATCATGAACATATATACAGCAAACTCTGGTGTACCCAACTTCATAAAAACAATACTACAGGACATCGAGACCCAGATTAACCCCAACTCATTAATGGTAGGGGACTTCAATAACCCACTATCTCCATTAGATAGGTCAACAGGGCAGAGTGTTAACAGGGAGACATCTGAATTAAACAATACTGTATATCAAATGGACTTCACAGACATCTACCGAGTATTCTACCCAAGCACCAAAGGACACACATTCTACTAAGCACCCCATGGAACCTTCTCCAAAATCGACCTTATACTGGGGCACAAAAGAAACCTCAACAAATAAAAAAGTTTGAAATAATTCCATGCAGTCTATCAGACCACAATGCAATAAAGCTTGCAATCAACACTGGAAGAAGGCCTAATCACCACATGAAGACATGAAGATTAAACAACACACTCCTGAATGATGGATAGTCACAACACACTACTGAATGATGGATAGTCAAAAGAGAAATTAAGAAAGAAATAGAAGTATTCCTGGAATTAAATGAAAAAGACAATACAACATGAACAAACCTCTGAGACATGCTGAAAGTGGTCCTAAGAGGGAAGTTTACAGCTCTAAGTGCCTACATCAAAAAATCTGAAAGAACACTAATAAATGACAACGTAGCAACTCAATACACTTGAAAAGCAACAGCAAATGAAATCTAAATTCAGTAGACAAAAAGAAATAACAAAAATCAGGGCAGAAATTAATGAAATTGAAACAAAGAAAAAAAATACAAAGAATCAACAATTCTAAGAGCTGGTTCTTTGAAAAGATAAACAAAATTGACAGACCACTAGCCCAGTTAACCAAAAGAAAGAAAGAGCACCTCCAAATCAACAAAATCAGAGATGAAAGGGGAAATTCATAACAGACACCGGAAAGATACAGAACATTATATAGGAATACTTTAAATACCTATATGCTACTAAATTTGAAAACCTAAAAGAAATGTGTGGATATCTAAAGGCATGGGAACCACCAAAACTAAACAAAGAAGAGGTAACAGCTTAAACAGATGCATAACACAAAAAGAAATTGAAACAGTAATACAAAACCTCCCAAATAAAAAAAATGTCCAGGTCCAGATGGATTTAGAGAAGAATTCTACCAGACATTTAAAGAAGATCTGCATCCAATACTAATTTTTTTATACAAAAAAAAAATAGAAATGGAGGGAGAACTTCCAAATTCTTTCTATGAAGCCAGCATCACTCTAATAACAA
>NW_008348789.1:6066556-6068059 GCF_000622305.1 Nannospalax galili
CCCAGAGATGCAGGGATGGTTCAATATATGTAAGTCAATACGTCATAAATCATATAAATGGGCTCAAAGACAAGAACCACATTGTCCTCTCAATAGATTCAGAGTTGGCTTTGACAAAATTCTAGATGCATTTATGGTCAAAGTCCTAGAAGGAATTGGGCTGGAGGACGCATACCTCAACATAATTAAAGCCATATATAACAAACCCACAGCAAATATTATTCTAAAAGGAGAAAAACTGGAAGCATTCCCATTGAAATCAGGAATCAGACAAGGCTGTCCACTATCCCCAGTTCTCTTCAACATAGTACTTGAAACTCTTGGAAGACCAATAAGACAAGAGAAGGAAATTAAAGGAATAATAATTGGAGAAGAATAGATCAAATTATCCCTTTTTGCAGAGGATATGATATTATGTCTAAGAGACACCAAAAACTTCACCTGAAAACTCCTAGAAATTATTAGCATGTTCAGTAAAGTGGCGGGTTAAAAATTAACCTACAAAAGTCTATAGCCTTTCTATATTCAAATAACAACCAATCAGAGAAAGAGCATATGGAAACACTCCCATTCACAATAGCTGCAAAAAAATAAAATAAAATAAAACACCTCAAAATAAACCTGACCATAAGACATTAAAGAGCTCTATAATGATAATTTTAAACCTTTAAAGAAAGAGATTGAGGAAGACATCAGAAGATGGAAGGACCTCCCATGCTCATGGATGGAAGAATTAATATTGTTAAAATGACTATCCTACCAAAAGTCATGTATAGCTTCAATGCAATGCCAATCAAAATCCCCATGACATTTTTCACAGAATTTGAAAAAGAAAAAAACTATCCTAAGATTCATATGGAAGCACAAAAGACCTTGGATAGCCAAAACAACCCAGAGCACTAAGAGCAATGCCAGGGGGAATACTATATCAGATTTCAAGCTGTATTACAGAGCTGTAGTCATAAAAACAACATGGTACTGTCACAAAAATAGACCCACAGACAAATGGAACAAAATTAAAACCCAAATATGAGTAAATGCAATTTCAGCCACCTGATATTTGACAAAGGGGCCAAGAACATTAATTGGAGGAAAGACAGCATGCTCAGCAAATCATGCTGGTAAAACTGGATCTTCACTGATAGAAGAATAAAAATAAACTGCTATCTTTCACCCAGCACAAAAGTCAATTCCAAATGGTCAAAGACTTCAATGTAAAGCCTGAAACTCTGAAAATGTTAGAAGAAAACACTGGGAAAAACATACAAGATATAGGCATAGGAAATGATTTTTCTGAACTGGACATCAATTGCTCAGGAAACAAGGGCAAGAATTAACATATGGGACCTCATTACACTAAAAAGACTTCTGTATATCAAAGGAGGCAACCAGGGAAGTGAACAAAAAACCCACAGAATGGGCAAAAATCTTCACCAGCAACACATCTGACATATCCAGAATATATAATGAACTCAAAAAACAAAAATCAAGAAGAATTAACCC
>NW_008348789.1:6068163-6068734 GCF_000622305.1 Nannospalax galili
AAGATGGGCTAAGGAACTGAACAGAGAGTCTCAAAAGAAGAAGTAAAGATGGCTTTGAAACATCTTTAAAAATGTTCAACATCACTAATAATTAGGGAAATGCAAATTAAAACCACTTTAAGATTTTATCTTACCCCAGTCAGACTGGCTAAGATCAAGAAAACAAATGATACCAAATGTTGGAGAGGATGTGGGGAAAGGGGAACACTCTTCCACTCACTGCTGGTGGTGCTGCAAAATGGTTCAACCCCTATGGAGAGCAGTGTGGAGAACTCTTAAAAAACTACAAATGAACGTACTATTTGACCCAGTTATACCAATCCTTGGCATATACCCAAAGAACTCATCCTATTGCAGAGACACATGTAGATCCATGTTTGTTGCTGCTCTTTTCACAATAGCTAAGAGATGGAAGCAACTTAAGTGTCCCTCAATTGATGAGTGGGTAATGAAAATGTGGTTCATTTACACAATGGAGTTTTACTTAGCAGTAAAGAAAGATGAAATCATGAAATTTGCAGGTAAATGGATGGAACTAGAAACTGTTATACTAAGTGAAGTAACACAGATT
>NW_008348789.1:6070360-6071865 GCF_000622305.1 Nannospalax galili
AATTTTATGTCTTATAGGGTTTATACTGAGTACAATATTGTATAACTGTATTAATTCAACTGTAAAACCTAAAAATTTACAGCCAATTTTGAAAGAGATGCATCTTAGCTCTGGAAATTGTTATTGAACATGTCAATGCTGTTGTAATGAAATGCTTCTTCTAATTATATGGTTATTAAATAAATTATTAAAAATAATAATAATACATTTCTCATTGATCTTTCTAAAATAGGTAGACAGAAACATGTAGTAACCTGTAGCCTTAAATTCAAGTGTATTAAAGGTAATAAATATTTCCCTCAGTATTCAGAAATCTGCACAATTGATATAACATCTTGAAATTCCATCCATAGTCTGTAGAATATTTGATAATACATAGAAAGAAAATGGAACATGTTGTATCAATCAGCATTGACAGGCTAAGACATATAGTGAGCTATCTTTAGGTCTTTTATAAAGACATTGCTTTACTTATAAAGTGCAATATTATGTAAAACCGAGATGCGTACCTTAATATCCATTTTGAAGGGAATCTGTATTACTTTTTCACAGGTTTTTGCTATCCCTTTACATTTTCTTAATTTTTAGTACATTTACTTATTTATTTGCATATGTTGGGATGCCACAGCTTACATGTAGAGACTGGAGATATCATGAGAGAATTGGTTTTGTCTTTCCTCTTCATGGGTACTCAGGACCAAAATGAAGTAGTAGTCCTAGCTGCAAACACCTTTACTTCTGAGCCAGCTCACTGCTGGCATCTCTATTTCTTGATTAATTTTAAAGTCTCTTCATTTTTAGTTGAATTTTTGCAAAATTTGTGCAATACGTTTTGATTGTATTTAGATTACCTCACCTATTGGCATGCTCCTCATTCCCATGAATCAAATTTCATATGTTTTATGATATATAATTTGTTTATAGAAACAAATTTTTGTCCCCAAATGCCGTTTGGCTTTAGTCCATCCAATGGTTAACTTAACCCTATCAAATTTCTCACTGTTAAAAAAGGCTGACTTCCCCACTCTACGCAGCCATTGCTTATCAATGCATCATCAGGTAGGGGTGGAGCTTCTTACCCACTTCCCCACATCTGTGGTAGGATTTCATTTCTGGCTTGAGTTTACCTGGGATTTGTACATACACTCATTGTTACTCTGAGCTCATATAAGTAACTTACTAGCTGTCTGAAAAGCTCTGTTTCTCTGTGGTCATCCACCACCTCAAGATCTTACAATCTATTCGTTCTCTTCTGCAGTGTTTCCTGAGCCTTGGGAGGCAGAATTTACATATAGGTGTCTTATTCAGGAATATGTGCTCTGCAGCCTCTTATTTTCTGTGTGTTATCAGTTGTGGATCTCTGTGCTAATCATCATCTGTCACAAGAAAAAGCCTCAATGGTGAGAACTGAAAAATACATTAATTTATAGGTATAAAAAGAGGTGTGTAAAAGATGTAGTATACTATTCAATCCCTTCTACTATTGATCTTTATGACAAAAAAAA
>NW_008348789.1:6072079-6073318 GCF_000622305.1 Nannospalax galili
GGATTTTGAAGTAAAGGCATGCCTTTATCTAATGATAAAGTATTCTGTATTTGAAATATTGACTGTTTTGTGTAGAGTTTTTTATTTGATTGACTTCATGAAGGAGATGTGTGTAGTAATCTTTCAATCTACAAATAAGCATACCCTAACCACTAACATCTGTGATATCTTATTTAAAATGAAAAAATGAATATTCTAGATGTGATTAAGATGAGGCACTTAGTAGAGCATGATGGCACCAGGCTTTCATCCCAGTGTTTCAGGAATGAGGCAAGCTGACTGATCACTGTGAGAGAGAGATCAGCCTGGTGTGCATGGTAAGTTTCAGGCCAGCAGGGGTGGAAATACACACAGAGACACACAGACATACACACACACTACACACACACACACACAAACACACACAAACAAAACAAAAACAAATAAAAGATAAGGATCTTGCATTGCATTATCCATTATGGACCCACTGTAATTGTTAGAGGGCCAATCAAAATGGCTAATGTTTATAATTAGAGAAACAGAATTGAGAGAGAGAGAGAGGAAAAAGAGGAGGAAGAGGAGGAAGGGGGGAGGAAAGTAGGGAGCATACAGGGAGACATGGACATTGGAGGATGCTACGTGGTTGACTTGAAAAGAGAGAATGATATGTTAATGATATGTAATGAAATGCTTCTTCTTATCATGTGGTTATTAAAATTTAAAAAAAAAAAATAATGTGAAAAACATTACCGTTGAAAACTACCTGATGACTTTATATCCATGCTCAAATGCCAAGGAGCTCAGAAAGTAACCGACTGTGACTAGTAATATAGAGATTACAAACGCATGTGCAAAGATCTTAGTGCTAATTGCATTATCAAAGAATTTTTCTGTATGATGCTATGTATTTTAATAATGAAATGGAGATCTTTTTAAAGGTTAAAACTTCATTTAATTTTATGTCTTATAGGTTTTATACTGAGTACAATATCGTATAACTGTATTAATTCTACTGTAAACCTAAGAATTTACAGCCAATTTTGAAAGAGATGCGTCTTAGCTCTGGAAGTTGTTATTGAATATGTCAATGCTGCTGTAATGGAATACTTCTTCTAAGTATGTGGTTATTAAATAAATAGTTAAAAAAGAAAAAAGAGAACGTTACCATCAGCAAAGGAATGCATATATCATCTACAGGTCAGGAAGGGCAAGGATGTAGATTTTCTTCCAATTAATCTGGTAAGAATACCGCTATATCAA
>NW_008348789.1:6073518-6092535 GCF_000622305.1 Nannospalax galili
TTTGTAATATGACTTTCAATCAGGGTAATGATATATATAGTAGTGTTTTTATTGGCTAGAATTGTTTTGACTGTTCTGTATCTTTTGTGCTTCCATGTGAATTTAAGTCATTGCTTTCTATTTTTGTGAAGAATTACATTTGATGTTCATTGTGATTGAACTGAATGTTTGGATTGTTTTTGATAAGATGGCCATTTTCATGTATGCAAGAGCCAGAGGGTGAACACATCTGCCTCTATTTAATGCATTTTAGTAATGATAGGGAATATGAACCAGTATGAAATCTCCACAGTATGATAATTTAACGAGGACTCCATAGGGAAACAAACAATTGACATGCAAACGTGTCAAGATCCTATCTAAAGACAAGAATGATAGACAATTGCTGCTAATGTGGGGAAAATTATTTGAATCACTTGTCTCCAGGGACTAGCTCCATGCTTCCTAAGAATATGCTTTATACCTAATGACAGCCTTAAACAAGGCGCACATGAGCACCAACAAATGAACTCTGTGCAATATATATATACAAGATGACATGGGAGGACATGATTGGAGATGGTGGAATGTGAAAATAATGCAAAATCAATACTCATGTATGAAATTTATTAAAATAAAAAAGGATAAATTATCACAGATTAAAGGATGCTAACATCAGAGTATTACAGAATATATTTTCTAAGACCATGGCAACGTATTTGTCGACCAGATAATTTAAAGAGATTAGGTATGAAAAAGTGATGAAATGTTAATTTGTTAAATACATACATTGAATTATAATAAGAGAAAGAATAAAACCTCTCAAAGTTTATATTATACTTCAAAATCATTTAGATTTCAGTACACCACATTAACTTTCAGATGTGTGAAAACAAGAGTCACTCTTATAGTATGCTTCTACTCCAGACCTTGAGAAGTTAGCTGTGAACCACAGAACGTTCTAGGTATAGACCTACAGCTCATAGGCCATTACAATTTCTGACAGTATTTAGTCTGTGGCTCTTTTCTTTGCTTGCTGTAATTTGAGCTGTGGTAAAGAAAAGCTTGTCCTCCTGAGCAATAGATTTGCCTTGGATGATTGAGATGTAAAATATGACACCCTCATAGAGTGTTGCATCGATGATGTGGGAAATTTGAACAAGTGATGTGTAGATTCCACGTAGTAAACACTACCTTGAAAAATGCATGCAGGAATAGTTATTTATTACATTTTCAGATAGAACAATAAAAAAGGATGTTCAGTCCGATGGAATAATAGAGTTGTCAATCAAAAGAACAATTAAAATGATCTCCTGGTGTGATCAGGATTTTAAAAAGACCATCTAAAAAGTATGAAGAAAGCTCCCTGGAAAGCTTGCATAAACACAAACTTTGGTGCATTTTAGAGAAAGAAGAAAAGTGATTTTAATATTTTAAAAAAGTATCAAAAATTGTTATAGTGCATTTCCTGTCTATTTTGATTCAGAGGTATTAAAAACTTTGTCACCAAGAGAAAATAATTCTTTGGTGGATGAAAATAGATAAAACATTAACTTACAAAGATAAGTAAAAGTTGAAGTAATGGTGGAACTCCATATATATATATATATATGTTTTTTTTTTTGAAACACGGTCTCCCTGCACCCCCAGCTGTCCTGGAACTCACTATGTAGACCAGGCTGGCCTTGAACTCACAGAGATCCGCCTGTCTCTGCCTCCGGAGGGGTGGGATTAAAAGCATGGACCACACCCGGCCCGGAATTTAGTATTTTTAAGATGTGATTGAAAGTTATATTAAAATTACAAGACATAATGAAATATTTAGGATTTATACTATGATAATTAGCATACTACCAAGGATGCTGACAGCTATATCAAATGAATATTACAGCCTAGGTGCAAGGTATAGGTTAAATGAGAAAACTGGTTTGTCAATGAAGGTATAAAAAGAAACACAAGGACAGACTGAGAGAATAGCATTGAATTAAATTAATTTTACTACACATCTATAAGTTATACAATTGAGAATGAGTAACCAAAGGAATGATGTGCTTGGTTCTAGCTTGTAGGATGAGTTGATGTGGTCATTAGTCGCTAAGTCAGCAAACATTGTGTTGGAAAGTATTTGAGGCCAAATTTTACTCTCCCTGGATATGTCCAGATCCAGTTGAACTAACTGTTCCAGTTGAACTGTGTTCAGTTTATAATATAGAATCATTTTTTATTGAATGGCAGTGCTCATTCATGTTTAGGTGAATGAAATGTCGCAGTGGTTTTGGTGAACAACAATAAGATCAAACACTTGAGCTCCATTTCTTTGGCTTCTATGTCACTTAGTATGAACATATATGATACATATGATTCACCATAAAGGGAATTTGAAGTTGAGATAAATGTTTTGGTTAATCAGTAATAATCATTAAAAAAAATCAAGATATCTGCTATACAGAAAAATAATAAAAGTTTAAAAGCCAATGAATGAAAATAGGTTGAACACAATGACTGAATGGACCCAAATTTAGATATAATAGGTTTCCAAATGTTAAGCTATGTACCTGCAATGAATACCTAAATTATGATCACAAGAAAACTGATGAACAAATAAAAAATTATACCCCAAAATACAATTACCATATTGGAGTTAGACAAATGTTTTAGTTTAACATTGCAGTGGAATTTGATATAATTTAGGAATGAATTACTAGTATGTATTTAATGCTAATTTTAATAATCATTCACAATGTAATTAGCAAGTTCATAATATAATATTATTTATGATATCAATTCCAAAGAGAAATGAACTTCAGAAATTGTATTCTTATATAAAAAATAAATCCAGCTTCAGAAATGTAGGGGCCATTTCCCCAGTTCTCTGCTTAGTTTTTGTGCCAATACCATGCAGCAGGCCTCAGTCTTAGCTGAAGAACTATTTGAGCTGATTACTTGTGAATAAAGGAGAGCTGACTTTCTTTAAAGGAGTGACTACAGATAGGCTGCCTAGACACCAGTAGATGAACTTGCACTGAGGGAATGTCTGGGTACAATGACTTGACTCAATATGCCTTAATATAAATGACAGAATACATGAAATCTGGTGAGTGTCTATGGGAGGGTATGGATGGGTGAGAGGGTGTAAGTATTATCAAGATGTTTTGTATGAAATGCAAAAATATCCAGCAAAGATAAACAAAATACAGAATGACACCTAATTAATATATTAAGACAATAATTATTTAAACTTATATAAGGAGCCTGAAGAGAAATAGTTATGAAAAGAAGTTACAAATACCATTAAATTATGTAACTATTATCACATTGGAAGACTAGGACACAGTTTGAATAATAGATATATCAATAATATTCAGTGAATGTAAATGAAAACTGAATAATCTGATTAGAAATAGGAAAAGTAGTATTTTACTTTGTGCTCACATGTAAGATTGAAAAACTTTTATTAAAATCTTGATCATGAGCCAGATGTTGGCTCATAGATATTTTCCAAACACAGAGGAATCAGAGGCAGTAAAAATACAAGTTCAATGATGACCAGGGCTATATACATACATATATATCTATATAGATATAGATATAGATATTCTGTGCCAGGTACTGGGGTTGATTTTTAATATGTCAAGATAAAAATATAAAATATGAATCTTTTTGATCATAAAAGGAATATTTACAAATTCACAGGTATAAATATCAAGGAGATGAAATTTTCTGATCACAGTGTGAAGTACTTTAAAATCAGTAATTAAAGGGAAAATTTAACTGATGCATATTAGAAAGTCAATTAATTAATTAGTTAAAATGTTATATAGAGCCTGGGGAGATGATTCAGGGTGCAAGAGTGTTTGGTCTGTAAGTATGAACACTGAGTTCAAATACCCAGCACCCATATAAAAATCTGTGCATGAGTTTGTGTGCTTGCAACCCCGTCCTTGTGGTGCAGGGACTAGCAGATCAAGAGAGCTAATGGACCAGCCAATCTAACTGAATCAGCAGTATCTGGGCTCAGTGAAAACTATGTTTCAGACAATAAGTTAGAGTGAAATAGATGAAGATATTCCATGTCCTGCTCTGGACTATGCATATACATACATGGACAAACACACATCACACACATATATTCACTTGTATTGCTGTCCTGCACAATAATATGGATGGATGTACTATACTCACACACACACACACACAAACACACACACACACACACACACACCCCACAAATATGTCAGGTACCTCTCTTATGAACATCTACTCAAATTTCAATAATTTAAATCTCATTGTTGAATTCAAAATAAAGTAAAATTTTAATTTCAGATTCACAAAATAATCATAATATAAATAAAATATCTCGTGATGTAAAGTTAATGAAATTAAGTATTATACGGCTTCTATTGCCTGCATATTTTAAGAATTGAATGTCAGTGCTCTCTGACTGGGAAACTGAAATAGGGGCTCTGAATAAAGTTATTGTTATCCACGAATTACTCCCCAATGAAAAAATGGAAAAAAGAATGTGCATACTAGGGAATTTTAAACAGAAACATAGTCATGACTTGGTCTCTTTTTTGAAAAAAATAAAGTTGGTTTGTTGAGACAGGGTTTCCCTATAGCCGCAGCTGATCTGGAACTCTCAATGTAGACCAGACTGACCTCAAACTCACAGAGATCAGCATGCCTCTGCCTCCAGAGTGCTGGGACTAAAGTCGTGTGCCAGTATGCCCGGCTTTTGAAAAAAATGTATCTTGTGCAATGTTGAAACTACAGACATGACATTTGATTTGTCTTCAAGAGATCAATACAAACACTTTTTTTTATAATATTGAAAAACCTAGTTTCCCAGCATAAATGTGCAAAAAAATCCATATAAAGCACATGCATGGGCAAAACAATGTTAACAGAAATATCAGAAACTTTGAAGTTAAAATCATAAACAGTAATATTCAAGAAAGAAACGCAAGACCCTTAATGAACCTAGGACTAAGGAACAGAAGCTTCTGAAAATAATTTGATATGAAATTAGAAAGGAAGTCCCCCCGAGACTTTTTGATATTTCATACAAAACATCTTAACCGTCTTTATAACCCTTCACCCTTCTGCACCCCCATATGCCCCACCAGATTTCATGCATTCTGTCATATATGTTCTGGCCTATCAAATCAAGTTTGTGAACCCAGTCATCCCTAAGTGGAGGTTCATCCACTGAGATCTAGTCAACCTATCCAAAGTTCCTCCCTTTAAGAAGATCAGCTTTTCCTCACCCATCTGTAGGAGACCAAGATGCCAGGTCTTGGACAAGATGGACCTAAAACTTCTATGATCAGATTGCAACCTCTGCTGAAGGGAAAGCCACTGAACATAGTGTCTCATGTCCCTTATTTGTGGAGGACTGCATGACTAGCAGAAAGGAATTGGCCTAGCTAAAGGTTTACAGTGCCCTTTGTTCTGAGAAGAACACAGCTTGACTTTCTTGTTCTGGGAGGAGAACAAGAACCTAATAAATAACTCCAGGTGTATGCAATTAAAGTTAAGACATCTAGGTTAACAGCCCCCTAACCAACTCCCTTGTCTTGAACAACCTTCTGCCCAACTAGTAAAAGATTAAACATCCTGTGGGGCATGCAGCCCACAGCTTACATGAGTACCTTCTGTTTTTTGTCTTGTTAAATTTAACATGCACTCTAGCTCCTGCACTTACCCACTAGAGCCTTTTTGTATATAAGCTTGATGAATTGGAGAATAAAAAATTTTCTGGAAAGATATAAATCCCAGAGTCTTACCTCCTGGAGTGAGACCCTCACAAGGCAGGAAGTCAGCACCCAGCAATAATCAGCTGCCAATAGTTCTTTGGGAAAGATTGGGACTGCTGCCTATTTTCACAGTTTTATGCTGAGGTTTTGTCTGTTTGAATATGCATGGGTCTTGTGTATGCTGACACCATTGCTGTAAAGCAAGTTCAAGGAAACTATAAGAATATTTCCATGTGTTCATGCACCCCCTCTCCCTTGCTCTTACAATATTTCTGTCCCCTGTTCTGCAGTGGTTCATGAGCCCTGGGGTTTGGGTAAAACTTAATATAGGAGCCCTGTCTCTATACCCACATCCTCTTCAGACTGTTATTCTCTAAGTTCTGGCCATTTTGGTCCTTTTGTGGTCAGAACCCTCTGTTTAATAAGGGAACTTCATGGATATCAGTTGAGAGACCCATTAGTTATCTCTCTACCCCTTGTTCTGTGAACCTTAGGTGTAGAGATGACATTGAAGATTTGTTACTTAGGGTTGGGCAATTCACAATCTGTGTGTGACCACTTGTTGTACTGTGTAGTAGTCTCCATCTGTAGCAAAAGGTGTTTCTTTGATGAATATAAATGTATTTATATTTAACTCATAGTAAGAAATTACATTTGTCTAGGGATGTAACAGCCTTGGGGTTTTCTCTAAGATCTATTACCTCTCCAGCCATGTGCATTTGGCTATGTTTACAGTACCACATGTGAGTTTCCTCCCACTGAGTGGGCTTTAAGTCAAATTAGGTAGCTATTGATTAACCCTAAGTAAAATACCACTACTGCACCAATACAATTTGCTGTGTCAAACATTGTTGCTGTTATTAGCTGGGGCTGAACCATTGATTAATGGTCCCCCTTAGAACTTGCATAGTGTTCTACAAAATTATGAGTGTTAACCTTCAGGGAAAGGGCTTAGAACTGAAAGAAAATGAAAACACAACTCAACCCCATTTATTGATACAAGGACAGTAATCCTAAGAGGAAATTTTGTAATTAAATTCCTGCAACAGAAAATTAGGAACATCTTATTTAAATAAATTAGTTATGCACCTGAATTAATTGAAAAAACAAGAATAAACAGCACCTACAACAGACAGGAAGAGATAAATAAAATCAAAATTGACATTAACAAAATAGTAGTAAAGAAAATAATACAAAAATATCAGTAAAAGAAAGGGTTGTCTCTTTGAAAATATTAACAACATTGACAAACATTTAGCTAAGTGAATGCAAATTAAACTTAGAATCAAAAAGGAAAATATTACAACATGCATTTAGGAAATCCAGAAAATCATAAACAGACACGTAATATCTAGTGAGTTAGATACAATAATAAAAAAAATCACCCAATTAAAAGAGCCCAGGACTAAATGGATACATCCCAAATGTCTACCAAATCTTAAAATAAAAACTGATATCAGTACTCTTCAAGCTGTTAAATAGAAAAGGATACAACGCTCCCAGTTTCTTCAAATATGTAGTCATTACTCTGATATCAAAACCAGGCAAAGATGCAACAACAACAACCTCTCTTATGAACATAGATGAAAAAACCCTCAACAAAATACTCACTAAACTAATATAAGTTCATATCAAAAATTATCCACCATGATCAACTTGGCTTCATCACAGAGATGCAGGGATGGTCAATATTCATTAATCAATAAATGTAGTACATTACATAAACAAACCAAAAGTCAAAAAGCTCATGATCATCTCATTAGCCACAAAATGCCTTTCACAAACTCAAACATTAATTCTAGATGTGTCATGAATAATCTAGTGATACAGTTGACAAATCTTAAAGCAATAACGACAATAAAGAACAAACCATCGTTATACTAAATGGAAATAAAACTGAAAGCATCCTTACTAAGATCAAAAACCAAACAAGGATGGCCACTCTCTCAATTCCTCTTCAATTTTGTAATTGAAAGTTTGGCTAGAGCAATAAGACCAGTAAAGAAGACAGAAGGGATACAAATTGGAAAGGGAGATAATCAAACTTTTCTTGTTTGTAGAAGCTATGATTCTATTAGTCCCTACAGACTCAACTAAAAAGCTTCTAGAACAGATAACTACATTCAACAAAGTAGTATGATATAAAAATAACACAGAGAGTGTGATGCACACAGAAGGCCACAACTGGCTAAGATCTAGAGAATAAGAGGCTGCAGAGTGTTCCTCCTTGGATGGACTCCTATGCTAAACCTCATGCACCCACTGCTCAGGTACCACTGTGGAAGCAAAGGTGAAAAATGTTGTAAGAATCGGGGCTGGGCTGTGAACACAGGGAAATGAGCTTTCCTTTGGACCACTAGACACTTTCTCATGTGAACTTGAACAAATGGTGAAGTTGAGCAGAAGACTCATGCTAACTCAATCAGAAAAGGGCTCAGAATGTTGGGAGGGAAATGGGTGGAGGGCAATCCATAGCCTGGGTACTGTTGGAGACTAATGAGTGTTGGGTGAGGGGGAGTAGACATTCCTTAAGTTCTCTAGATAGAGTGACTAGACTGTGGTGGGTGAAACTGCATTAAAGGACATCTGGGTACAAATGCTTGACTGAATGAGACAACATATATAGTTGATGCATGATGTCCAGTGTGTGCTGTGTGGAGGAACATATTGGGGAACGGATCTAAATTTGATTAAGAACTCTTTTATGAAATCTACAAAAGCTCAATATTTTTTTTAAAACGACATTTTCTTTCACACATGCACACACACACACACACACACACACACACACACACATATTGAGGAGTTTCATTCACTCATTAAGCAAATTCTTACTGATATAGTAGATACCAGAGTACACACACTAGGAGTACAGCAAGACACCTATGAATTAAGGGATAGTACCAATGTCCTCGAGTTGCTTAAAGACAGCAGTTTACTCAATCAATATTAGTTGAGTTCTGATCCTCTAGTTAATATCAGGAGCTATGACAAAAATCTAACACATAATAATCAATATTGATCCTACATGCCAACGAGATGTCCTATAAGCAGTCAATTCTTTTAAAATATTATGAAAATTTAAAATGTAACTATTTCTCTGAAAGAAAATATTACATCTTTACTCCAGAACATCAGATTTGATAATTTAAAAATGGGAAACATACTAATGATTCCGAGTATGCAAATAGATAAATATGTGAGATATCCAGGTATTTGATTACTGCGTAAGTGAACATACATACTTAAGTAGTAAAAATTTGACATTGAATAGTTCTACATTTATTTATTTCTGTGTCTGTTTCTGTCTCTCTTTCTCTCTCCCTCCCTCTCCCTCTCTCTCTTCCTCTCTCCCTCCCTCTCCTTCTCCCTCTCACCCTCTCTCTCTCTCCTTCCCTCTTCTTCTCCCTCTCCCTCTCCCTCTCCCTCTCTCTCAGCATGTGTCTATAGATAGGTAAGAGAGTGCTCACAAGCATGTGTTTGGAGGTAAGAGAATAATTTACAGACTTGGTTCTCTACCTCCACCAGGTGGTTTCTATAAATGTCAAGTCTTTAGTGTGGCACTAAGTGCTTTCCTTTAACTCACTGTCCCATACACTAGACAAATTTTGACATATTAATACATGTATTTTAATGAACAATTGCCAGATAATAGTAATTAGACTTTTGATGACCTCAAATATTTGTCAAGTGTTTGTGTTGAAAAGTTCAAAATTTATCTACTATCCATGAAATAAACAATTTATCATTTCCAATTGTATCTTACTGAGCAACAAAGCATTAGAAGGCAACCCTCATATTCCACTATAACTTTATATCCATTACCTTTGATCATCAAAGTACTGAAAAGTTCTGAAAAGCAATTGTAAAGGTTTATTATTATTTTCACTCTTTTGTTAATGAGGCAGAAGTTGAATCTAGGCCTTTTGTATGAGGACAAGATCCCCACCACTGAGATAAATTTTGGGTCCTGAGGATTTTACATTTAATGTTAAATAAATGGTGATGAATGAAAGCTTGAGAAACAAAACATGGGCTCCCATATTTATATTTCATAAACAACAATGAACTTTCTCAGATAAGATGTATCATATTTAGCATGACATTGAAATTTTGCTTTTTCATTTATTTAATCATGTGCTCACTGTAGAGACCAGGTCTTGTTACATAGATTAAGCTAGATTAAGTTATTGAAATTTGGATTTACACAATTATCCAAAAAAAGCCCACCAGAATACCCTAAATAGATTATTAATAAAATGAACTTCATTCACATTAGTGATATATTAAGTTACCCAGGGTAATACAAAGGCACATAATAGAAAGGACATTACAAACATCTATAGTTTGAAGACTTGTGTACCTAAGACATACAGAATTCTTTTAAATATTAAGAAATAATAACTGGGTGTGTTAGCACATGCCTTTAATCCCAGAATTCCAGCCTCACAGGAAAGTGAGTCTCTATGAGATTGAAGATAGTCTGGTCTACATCATGAGTTCTGGACAACCTGAGGCTACAGGAACACCCTGCCTCAAAAAGCCAAAAGGAAAGAGAAAGTTAAGAAATGACTAAATGCAATAAAGAATGACAAAATGAGTGAAAAAGAGCATTTATAAAATAGACCTGTAAGTTTTATGTTAACATATTTAAAAATTAGATTGACAAAGATTTAGTGATGAGTATTTCTGGTGTAGATATCTTTTCTGGTAAGTAATAAATTTCAGGTTTTAGATAGGAACTCAGGTTCATCCTACATACAGTCCTTGTCATACATTTTTAAAAACAGTACTAGCAGAAGTGCTTATTTAGCTGTTAATATATTTAGTTTTATTTAAATCCTAAACTGATTACATCACCTTATTTCTATTTTTCTTACTTTCAAATGGATATCAGGAAATTCACAAAGTTTCAGTTGTTGCTGAAACTAAAACTATGAAATTAAAAATATGAAAAATATGATAACTATTTAGTGGAAAACTAAGATTATATTCTCTTGTATGTGCTGTGACCTGTACAGTCTCAGAGTCCTAAGTCTGATATCAATGTCAGGTATGAGCTCCATTCAGGAAGTGGCATTAAAACCAAAGAGAGGTTGGTTACTCCCATAGTATGTTTGCCACTATTATTCTGTTTTGTATATCTTGCCAGGCCAGGTGTTGTTGCAGTTTACCAGATTCACCATTGGTAAAGGACAGGATTTTTTTTCCCTCTTAAACTGGCTTTCATAGCAACTTCTAGCACTATGAATCCTATCAAGTAGTGAAGAGTTTCTGAAGTCAGGACAAGTTTTATTTTCCCTTGTTTGTTCTAGTATGTAGTGTCCAGGAATATGGCATTACCATACATTTCTGGTGGGTAATCAAGAGAAGGGGCAATGTCCACTACTGTGTGAGGGTCAATGGGATCCATGGTCAATAGTTTACAAAGAGGGAGTCCATTCCTGGTATTAAATTTTTCTTTTTATTACCCTATGATGTCTAGAAAGGGCAATGTTCCTTGTTATAGGATAACTCATTATAATCTCTTTTTATGATGTACAGTATATACTTTAAGAAGTATCTATAGTGGTAGATTTCTATGTTTTTCTCTAAATGCCTTTACTCTTATTTATCCCTGTCTACTCCTGTCTTTGCCCTGTCCTTCCATTCCTCACCCCGTTTAGTCATTCTTAGTTTAATACTGCCTTTTCCCCCTTTCATATCAATGCATTCTGCCACCCCTCCCAGCAAATATCTCCAAATCTAGTTTTCTACTAGTTATTTTAATTGACTGACTCTTAATGACTTGTTATATCCACAGATTAATTTATTTCTCAACTCTTACAAGAGAAGTTTTCTTATGGAGCAGATGATGATTGTCACAGAAACCCACAACTGGCCAACATGCATAGAACAAGATACTGCAGAACACTTATCCCTAAATACGACACCTATACCAAACTTCTGCCCCATGAGGCTCAGGGACCATTGTGGAAGTAGAGGGAATACAAGATTGCAAGAGCCAGAGGTGGTGGATAACCACAAGGAACCACAGTATTCACAATAGATGGTCAGTTACTCACATGAGCTCACAGCAGTGGTATGAGCCTGCACAAGTCCACAGAAAGTTAATATCAGAAAAACAAATCCAGCATAAACATGAGGAATATGATGCTCCAACCCCACCTAAACAAACTGTGGCAACAGATGGCAGATGGGTAGGACAATGGTAGGCTCTTTGAATTATGTCCTCTGGTGTGTTAATCAAGAATGGGTGGACCTACACTGAAGGACATTTGGAGACACACAAGACTCTGTAGGGCTTAATATAGATAAAACAGAGATCATTAAATTTGCAAAGGGAAGGCAATAAGTGTAGGTGTGGATAGAGGAGGGGATCTAAATATCACCAAATTATACTGTATGAATATCACAAAAATTCAATTAATAAAGTCCTTTAAAAATGTATAAAATGAAATGTAAACAAAGACAAAAATAAGTAGTAGACTTTCATGAATTCCAAAACATTTCTTGGTACTTTTCAGAATAGTCAAGTTCATCAAAAATGGATAAACATTTATTTATAAAGTGTGAAACCTGTGGAGAAAAGAGGCTTGACTCTAAAGTACATATTTACCCTTTGGGAAAGAAAATTTAAGAGAGCACAACTTTATGAAACACTGTAATTTAAGTTTAAATAAAATATAGATAATAGCAGTTAATTATAATCTCTGGCAAATAAAAATGTATGGCTTATACATCAGTGATTCTTCATTCTAACAAATCCACATTGTAAATAATATGTCAAACATCACATAATGTAAATTTGGTAAATTTTGTGAGGCTTTTTTGGGTGGATACTTTAAAAAGTCTTGTTTTTCTAATATGATTAATTTATTTTCTGTCTTTCCTTTGTTATCAATAGATTTCTAAAACTCAATGTCCATTTATAGTGCAGGCACATTTGAGCAGCCAAGGGGTAATTATTTAGAGTCAACCATTTCATATATATGTATGTGTTTAAATATGTATGTGTGCTACTTGATGAGATCATTAAAAGAGAAATCACAAGAATAACTTTGGATATGAAGTCAGGGATTTCGAGGAAAAGGTAAATTCCCCTTTCTAACTTTGAAGTGTACTGTCTGTTGATATTCAAATTTACAGACTTTTCATTCTCTGTCATAACAAACCCTGATGTATTACTCATTCAAAAAAAAGAAAAAAAGGCTCACTGGAATAGTGTAATAAATATTAGTGCTGTATATTGATTAAAAGCACCATTTAAGTTCTATTTGGTCATGGTTCTTGGGAACTGAGATCCAATTGTCACAATGCTTCATAGATACATGTTACATAAATTTCAAAGAAATGCACAGGCCTTCATAAATTTATTATCAGATATCCTAAAGCATGTTTTATAAGCATTATTCTACTTTTTTGTGCTTTCAGAATCAATTTAATGATTGTTATAAGTTTTTTAAAAGACCGCCCTGTCATCTATGCCCGCATTGAAAGATTTCTCTGGAGAATGACTCTCTAGAGAAGCAATATTAATAAAACTGTGCTGAAAGATACATTGTTTACTGAGAAATTTCTCCAGCATCACCTTAATATTTTCTTTTGATGTTAATATATTCTGAAAACATCTAATATTCCAATAAGATATTATAAATGTATGACAGTAAACAGCAGATGAAAACTCAGAAGTATGACGATGTTTGTGGAGATAATAAACCAGAATTTTTGTCTGGATATTGCTAAACATATGACAAAGTACATAAAATTTTGTGGGGGGACTATAAGAGGGCTGCAAATGGGGGGTGTCAAACATAAAATTATATTGTGTAAAACTTGAAAAAATTCAATTAAAATTATTTTTAATAAAGAACACTAAAAAAATCATGTCTAGGGCAAAGAATTTTAGAAAAGGACATTCAAAAAATTTTAATGAAGGGAAGAGATGTGAACATCATTTCCAGCTACTCCCAAAGTGAATTTAGGGCAGTCATGTTTTCACATAACTAAGGTGGTAATCTCAGATAGGGTAAACGTTTGGTTTGTATTTAAAGTGGCAGCTTCAACCCACAATCATTTTTACCTTGGTTTGTGACTTGATGCAATGCAATATATCATTGAGGAGGAAAACTGATGACCTCATGGTAAAACAAACAAACACAAAAAATCCGTGAAGAAAAAGGGCCTTTTGGCCAAATCTATATTTCTACTTAATAGCCATGGGCAGTGGAAACAAGAATTCCAGGCTAGAGTTGGCTTTATTTGGGTTTGGAAGCCTCTCAGGATTCCATCGGTCCTTGTCAAAAAGTAGACATAAGACAAAGAAAAAAAAAAAAGGGAACAGAAGGAGCAAATAATTCTATTCATGCAAAGCAAGTCAATAAAATAAACCAAAAGCCTCTTATCCCTCCTCAAAATCACAACTATATCAAATGAAGCTTTAATAAATGAGAAATCATTCAGTATCCAAATACACCTTAATCCATCATACCTCTTCTACTGATGGTAAGATGGTTAATTGATTTGTAATTTATGGTCATGGCAATTAATTTAGATATCAGTTCCATTAGATTTTAACCATTGTAGTAATTGTCCATGGTATCTAATTGCTATCTTTTATAATTTTATTTAATAATATTTTTAATTTTTAGTGTGTATGAGTATATTGCCTACATAGATGTAAACACAACTGTGTGGTGCAGTGCCCACAGAGTTCAGAAGAGTGTGCCAGATTCCCATGGAACTATGGTTGTTAGCCTTCATGTAGGTGCTGGAATATGAACCCAGGTCCTCTGCAAGAACAGCCAGTGTTCTTAAATGCCACTCCTCTCCAACCCCTATCATTGCAATTCATTTGTAACTCTAATCATATGTGAAATTAAACTTGTTTTCTCTGATTATTTTCATCCATATAATTTTGATCAGACATCCCTTCAGAGATTTTCATAATTGTTTATGTATGTTCATACTTATTCCTTATTTCTAAGAATTTTTAATCATATTGTGTATACAGGCTCATATAGAATAAATGTGTTATAATATATTCTTCCACTGGTTTCTGTCATTCCTACCATACCGTTTTTAAATGAAGAGAAAGGGATTTTTAAAAAACTATATTATTTATTGTTTTTAATTTATGTGTATGAGTGTATTGCCCACATGTACGTGAGTGTACCCATGCCATGCAATGCCGTGGAGGTCAGAAGAGGGCCTCAGATTCCCCTGGACCTGGAGTTAAGGATGGTTCATAGTCACCATGTGCGTGCTGGGAATTTAACCTGGGTCCTCTGCAAGGGCAGTCATTGCTCTCAATCACTGAACCATCTCTCCAACCCTGGATTTTATTTTTTTAGTGAAATTTATTTATTTTTTCCTAGATTCTGTTTGCTGAATCAAAATATCATGAAAGTTGTGATCATCTTTGCAAACATATATAATGAATTTAATTAAATTGAGTGCTATTTTTTTCAATTTAAAATATAAAAATCCTATATAGTTTCACATTTTAATGTACAGTATACAGCTCTGTCAGCACCGTCTAAAGACTCTTTCCATTGGATTTGCTATTCCGTCCTCAATAGGTCAGGAAACAATATCTCTGTGTGACCAGTTGTGGTACTCTGTAATAGTCCCCTTCTAGTGCAAATGAAGCTTCTTTGATGAGTGGTGTCTGGGATATTTGTCTGTTATGTAAGAATGCCTCAATATAGGACTTTCTAAATATAACAGCAATTGCTCAGAAATTAAGGTCAAGAACAAACAAGTGGGATATCATTAAACTAAAAAGCATCTGTCCAGCAAAATAAACAACCAAGGAAGTGAAGAGAAAACCCAAAAAGTGAGAGAAAATCTTCACCAGTGACAACTCTCACAGAGGTTTAACATCCAGAATATATAAAGAAGTTAAAAAACAAAGAATCAAGAAAACAAATGACCCAATTACAAGACTGGCTAAGGATCTGAACAGAGTTCTAAAAAGAAGAAATAAAGATGCATAAGAAACACCTTTAAAAGTGTTCAACATCATTATTAATTAGGGAAATACAAATAAAACAACTTTAAGATTTCATCTTACTCCAGTCAGACTGCATAAGATCAAGAGAACAAAGGATACCAAATATTGGAGAGAATGTTGGAAGGGGGGATGCTCATTCACTGCTGGTGGGATTGCAAACTCATGCAACCCCAATGAAAAGCAATTTGGAGAACTTCCAAAAAGCAAAAAATGAACTTTCTGAGTGATCTGGTTATACCACTCCTTGGCATATACCCAAAGGAATCATCCTATTGTGCATCTATGCTTGTTGCTGCTCTTTTCACAAAGGTTAAGAACATAAGTATCCCTCAAATGACAAGTGGATAATGAAAATGTAGTGCATTAACACAATGGAGTTGTACTCAGCAATAAAGAAAGACAAAATCATGAAATTTGTAGGTAAATGGATGGAGCTAGAAACTCTCACATGAAGTAACACGGACTAAAGAACAAAAAACAACATATGTTCTCCCTGATATGTGGATCCTAGCTCCAAATTCTTATATACTAGTATGTATCCTGATGTAACTGCAGGAAACAGGATACTGAAAAGGAAGCAGGAAAGTAAAGGGAAAGAAGGAACCTGAGAAAGAACAGTAGGAGACTGGAGTTGCTAAGGGAGCAATGGATAAAATGGGAAGGTGTGGGAGGACTGTACAAGGAGCTTTGGGGCAAAAGGGAAAGAAGGAGCTCGAGAGATGTGAGAGCATAGGAGTCTGCTATTATCAAGGGAGAAATGGGTAAAATGGGTACACTTTAAATGGGGAAGCCATAGTGAAAGAGTTAGACAGGGAGAGAGAGAACAGAGATGATTAATGCCTAGCTACTTAAAAAACAAAAGAAATCATATTGCTCCAAGAACTTAATGACAAATTACACATACAATATCTCCTCATGAGTCTATGTGTATAGCTAAATAACAAGAAACAATGCCAGATAGGATAAAAAAAATCCTTTGGGTTGTTGTCCAGGGTAGTGAAAGTAACTCCCAAAATCACACAGGCCACTGCAAAGACCTTGATTGCCTCCCAGAACTTGAAGGCAAAACCCTACTGCTGAAGACAGAACGTACTTAGGATATAGGATTTGGAGCAATGGGGATGGAACTGACCTGGATGCCACTTACTGTGAAGGCTAATTCTCATAAGTTTGAAGAGCACTTGAAAGGTGCTAAGGGGGAACATAAATTGATGATCCAACACCAACTTTAAGACCAAATAACCACATCAGTGACTGGCACAGCACACAACATTAGTGTGGTAGTGGCCCTTTTATTTTGGGGGCAATCAACAGGTATATAATTGTACTCGAGCCCACTCAGTGGGAGGAAAGTCATTTGTCTTACTGTAAACAAAATCAAATACATATGACTGGAGATGTCACAAGTCTTAGAGAAAACTCCAAGACTGTCACATCCCTAAACTAATGTAATTTCTTTATAAAGATCTTTTTAAAATACTTTTTGCAAAGAAAATATGAAGTCAACAAAATTTCTGGTTTTGACTACCTGAAAAAGCCTTTTTTTTCAAATTTTCATTTATTTTTTTCAATATATATTTCTTTTTTTCATTTTAGATAATAAATCTTATTCTAGACACCCCCTTATCTGTACCTACTTATAGTCCCCCCACCATATTCCATGTATTTTGTCAGGTAAGTTAAGACCTTTCAAGTCAAGTTTGTGATCATAGATGTCCCTTGGTATGAGTTCATCCACTGGAGATTAGTCAGCCTATCTAGGGTGTTTCTCTTGAAGACGATCTGTTCTTCACACCATAGTAATCTGTTACTATTAATTCTCTGGTAAAGTTGAGGCTTCCTGCATTACAGAGTTCCACAAGCAGTCACACAAAGAGAATAAATGTCTGTGAGATGCCCAGTCCTAAGTGACACATCTGTGATAGAACCTCTATACCAAAGGCTAATAGAATATAGCAAAACAAGAGCAGAGAGGCTACTAATGCATCTTTCTTCACTCACTTTCAAAACTTTCCCACGCAATAGAGGATAATGCACACAAATGTCCACAATAGGCCAAACCATAGAAAATATGAGTCTGCATATTGCGTGTATCTGAAAAGGACTCCTGCATTAAACGTCACCCACTCAGGACTCAGAGATCACTGTGGAAGAGGGCGCAGAAAGATTGTAAAAGCTGGGGTTGGTGCATGAGCAGAAACAGTGTCTTCCTGTCCTCTGGAACTTATTCAGATGAACTTACAGCATGCATAATACCAATGTGAACTTAACCAGACTAAAACTCAGCATAGAAATTAGGGAAAAAGCACCTTTATTTTGTCTTCATCTATGACATCCTTTTTTCAAGAGACAGCAGTCTACATAGATATATATTTTTTCTTTTAATGTAAGTTCTGCACGATATTATCTTCCACTTTACTTGATTAAGAGAGGTACAATGTATTTTCCATCCTTGTACTCTTTATGCTAGTTTGAGATTTTGCACTCTTGTTTATCGGTGCAAGCTTATGTGTGTGTATGTGGTACATGTGTGTATGTGGCATGCCTGTGTCTTTCTGTATGTGTGTGTGTGTGTGAGTGTTCATGTATTTTTCCCACTTTATGGAACTTATTTAAAATTTTCCTTTTGTGTGTTGTATAAATTTTGGTATATTTATCTGACTTCGTGTTCTATAGACTACATTTCTGAGTATTTCCCTTGATATCTGAAATAAATATTCTGAAAATATATAAGATGTGAAATTCATCTATTTATGATATATCTATTTGTAACTATAGTTTTATTTAAATATTATTTAGTAATATTTATTAAATATTGATGCATTATATTTCAACTAATATTATCAAAAGTCTTTTTCTTCTTATTTTGCTTATAATGTGCAAACTCTTTGATAGGTGGATATTTTTTATCTTTTCTTTTCATAACATTTTTAGTTATTGGTGTGTTTTCAGTACTGGGAAATTAATTGTAGTTTATGTCATGATTCCAAGTGTATTCTAGTTAATAATCCAGGTGTACATGAAAAATTATATACATTTCCAGTTAGTGGCTCACCAATCTCTTTTAAGTAAAACCATTTTATTAAGTGTGCTTCTCAAAGAAATTTATACCAATAATTGTGGATCTTCCTCTTCCTTGTAAATAAGAATTATTCTCATTTCCCATTAAAATTACAGATTCTACTTAATAGTAATAAACAGCACTGCTAATAGATGTGTATATATACACATATATTATGATATTCCAGTAGAATTCATTTAAAATTA
>NW_008348789.1:6092774-6104247 GCF_000622305.1 Nannospalax galili
ATAGGCAAATATCAATTATTTTCTACAGTGTATTTTATAGGAGTCTATTTTGCCCTTTATCTTTACGTTGTAATTTAATTTTTTAAGTATCAAATAACCTTTTCCTTCTCATGTTTGTCAGTCTTTAGTATATGGCCTTTGGACTAGTAACTTATTCGTCTACCTCTTTACCTGAAATGTTTTACCTAAGTAGAAGTTTAAAAGAAAATGCATTCTTCCCTTTTTACAAACCACAACATTCTAAGTAATAAAACATGGATGCTAAAGAACTTATTGTTTCAGTTCTTATTTTTCTTTTTATTCCAAGTAATTATGACTCCTGAAGAAACTGTATCTGTCACCATACATTAACTGCACAAAGACCAGACTAGAATCATAAGCAGTACTCCCACTGAATGAGGAGAGTGCAAACCCATGGTAATGGTTGTGTGAAGGAACTTAGACAATTAATATTCCTATTTGTCAAATATGGTTAGGTTTCTCCAAACTAGGATGAAAATATTGATAGAATAGAATCATTGCTGCTTCCTGCTAGTCCCACTATGTTTTATCTGTTTTCATTGCAGCTGGGTACAGTTTCTAAGAAAATTTCCATTCATTCTTTCCATTTGGCTCTTTAGAAACAGGACATAAAGTCCACCAAGTATCTGACACTTGGGAAATTTTCTCTCTGGTGAAGATGAGATACCTGATTTTCTATTTTTTTTCTTTTTTGTATTCATAAGTAGATATTTTATTTTAACCCAAATCAGTCACACTTTTTCTTTCAATATTCTTTCTCAAATACTTCTCTGAGTTTCTTATTTTTCACATATCTAATGAAGTCATATTGTTCTGCACAAGTGTTTCTCTTAAAATATAAATATGGAGGGGGTGGCTGGAGAGATGGCTCAGCGGTTAAGAACACTCAATGTTCTTGCAGAAGACATGGGTTCGAATCTTAGCACACATACAGAAGCTAATAACTGTCTGTAACTCCAGTTCTAGGGGATTCGACGCCTTCTTCTGACCTCTGCAAGCACTGCATGACACGGGTGCACTTCCATACATGCAGGCCATACATGCATACAAATAAGATAAAAATAATAAATAAAATATTTTTAAAAATATATAATTGTAGGTTTTTTGAACACAGTATACATCACTGATATTAGATCAACAAGTATCTTTAGGGTAAATTTTTCCTAGTCAAATACAAGTAGAAAACATCCTATTGACTCCGTAGCTATAAAAACTAGATCTATACATAGGCAATGATGCAGAAATATATGAACAATGGACTAGGCTAACATAAAAGCCCACAGCAAATAGATGTCATCAAAGAATGTAACAGTATACTATATGGAAATGTTTTATGAAGTCATTAACTCTTCTGCATGACCTGATTCTGATATGAATATAATGTACAAAAATGTTTTCTTTTTATTGCTAGGACTCAACATGGTTTCTAACATCTGCTTAGCAAATGTTTGCTACTGGAGCAAACCACAGCAGTAACATCCCTTGTTTATCACTTTCTTCATGTGCCTTAATATTTCATGTGATATTGGAATAATTCATTTTTATATTATCTTACATAATTTTGACTTATTATTCATGTATTTACAATTGTATATCATTATCAATTACATTACAACATTAACCATTTACTTATTAAGCTGAATCTTGATGATTTTCCCATTTCTCATATAATAATTGGATCACCCAGTCTGGTAAACTTCCAAGCACAAGTTATACCTACTTGTCAAATACTATGGATAATAAAATTAATGTCATATTTTACCAATATTTTTTAAATACTACATCATACCATTACTTAACAACAAATAGTTATTTAACAGTTATTTACATGTACATACATGTTTCAGTTTTCTCTGTGCTTTCATTTTTTCCTGTTATTTACATGTTTCCTTCAGGGTACATTTCATTAGTGGAAAAATTTTTATTTTAAGATTGTTTACTGCTTAAACTTAATTTTTAGTTGTTCACTTATGTCTCTGTTTATTGTCTTTTGAAATGATATTTAAAAAATTCTCTCCGCTATAATATGTTTCAGTGGTTGCTTTCTAACTACTTTAAAAAGTTGGACTGGAGAGATGGTTCAGTCTTTAGGACCACTTATTGCTCTTGCAGAGGACCTGTAAGCAATTCTCAGCACCTATATGGTGACTAACAACCATCTGTAACTCCAGTTCCAGGAGATCTGAAGCCCTTTTTGGCATCTTGGGCATTGCATGACATGGAATGTTTACATGTATATGCATGCAGGAAAAACATTCATATACATAAAATAAATAGGTTAAAAAGTATTTTTAAACTCCCTTTGTCATCCTATTAGCACTATCATTGCTGTGGAGAAGTTGGACATCACTCTTACTATCGTGGCTTCTTTCATGGGAATATTTATTTTTGCTTTCTTTTAAAAATATTTTTATGGGGCTGGAGAGATTGCTCAGCAGTTAAGAAGGCTGGTTGTCCTTGGAGAAGATCATCACCCTACTCATAAACATACAGTTACTGTTTGATATCCAGAATCTATAAATATCATATTAAAAGTAAAGCAAGACAATTAAATTAAGTGTTGAGATAAATTAATCTGGATTATCCAGGTTGGCTATAACTGCCCTAATGTGCTCTTTGAAGGGATGTGTTATTGAATACATAGGAAGCTGGTATGAAGATAGAGTGATAATTGGAATGATCCAAACACAAATCAAGATCCTCCACAGCATGATGAGCCATTCCCTGGAGCTACACTAACAAGGAACAGATTCTCTCTTATTAACTAGATGGGTAGACCTTTTCATACTGATTTCAGATATGTGTCTCAGGAATGTTTGGACAATATTTTTATGTATTTTATTATAAATTTTGTAAGTTGATACACTAAACAATTCATTATGCCAATTTTATACAAATTTACCATTATACTTTATTCCTATAAAGCCTCTTTCCTCGTATCTCATCATTCAAGTCCATCCCCTTATTCTATCAAAACCGTCCTCCATTCTGCCTTAATGCTGTGTGCGTGTCTGTGTGTGTGTCTGTCTGTGTGTAAAATCTAGTTTTGAACATGAAGGAAATGTGTGATATTTGCTTTTCTTTTGCTCACATTTATCCTGTCTTTTTTCTCCCTCTCCCTCCAGTTAGTTCCCTTCCTCTTCTGAGTAGTCCCTCTTCTGCATTCACGTCAGTAAGCTTTGAAGAAACCTTGATTCTGCATTGTAGAGAAAGCTTGCTGTATTTGTCTTTGCAAGTCTGACTTTTCACTCTTATCCATTAACTTTTGTAAATTCTGAGATGCATCACCTTATGCTTTCTGGAGTTTCACACACTCATGTAGAATAAATATAAAAGACGCTCTGGTGGATAAAATGGTTTAGTTTGCTAAGGTAAATTATAACAATTTTCCACACACTTCAAAGGCTAAGAACAGCAGAGAGGATAAAAGCCTTAGCTATCTCCAGTTCCTCCAGAACATCTGTGTTAAGCATGTATCTGTTTGGTATCACTATTTTGCTTATTTTTTTCTGTAGTCCAGAGTTTGTAATTATATACACATTTCATTTACTATAATAAGAAAATTTAGTTGTTTTCAATAACATACTTTTTTCTTTTCAGTTTCCCATTCTTTCCTTCCTCCAATCAGCATGCATAGAAAGTCTGTTTCTCCTATGCCTAGAAGATATCCCAGTAGTGTACTATATTCATTAAAGAGTATACTTGTGATGGCTTCCACACTAGGGCCTGTTGCCTTCTCCACACAGAGGGTTGGCCTGGTCTACAGCACCAGATGTGTGTTCCACCCTGAGGATCAGGCCTTATCCAATTAGAAATTTTTCAGTTGTACATATATTGGTCAAGTCATTATTTCACTTGCAGGAATAGCTTGGCCTGTCCTTAGTGTACAGCATGCTGGAGTCCATTGTCGAGTGTAGTCATAGGGGATCCTTTCTTCCCCAGACGTCTGCATAGCACCTTCTTGCACTATGAACATCATTCATCCAGTGGCATTGAGTTTTGGGGCTTAGTCTCAGCTCCATCTCTTCCTCTTCTCCCGTGCTCACATCATGCAGTGTCTTCAGCAACATGGCCTTACCGACCTTTCTAGCATAGAACCGAATTTGTGGCAATAGCCTTGGTGAATTTCAGGACCTCTAGGATCTCTCTCTGACCAACAGCTCATAAAGGGGCATCCCACCCCTGGTACTATAGATCTTAACAGTTGTATAGTTTAGGAGCCTCTGTTTTTAATCTTATCCAACCACAAAACCTCCAAGAATCTTAAAGCTATAGCCAGCCTTTGCTTCTTCAGGTATTTTTCAAATGGGTTTCATATCTGTAAAACACTCAAAGAAAGGTTAACATCCTATATTAAATCAATCATAGACAAGGTCTAACACAAAATGAAAGGTTTTATCCATTTGTATTAACTATTTTCTCCATAGATCCTTGTTAGGTATCGTAGCATGGGTATGAGGCACTAATATGGTTAGTTTTTTACTATCTTTAGTTATGCCTTTGGAGTCATTTTGCACTTGACAGATTTTACATAGAGTCTCTTTGTATTCTTTTATTCTTGATACACTTACAGGTATTGGCTCCAGTTACCTGACCCTGCACTGGGCTAAAGAGGCAGAAGGTTTCTCTTTTTCTTGCTGCACCTATTGGTTCTCTGAATCAGGCAGGCCCTGGATCTGCCTCCTGACTGCAGCCATATCTGTCATTTCTCCATTGACCACACACACCTGGCTGCTGCCGGATATCTTGGTGGGAAAACTGCTTCCACACTCATATAGCCTTTATCAGAAGAGAAATGCATCTTATTTAATCCTTGGGGAATCTTAACCTCTGGGACAGTTTCTATCCTTTGAATGCCTTTTGTAAACTCTTCTTCTAGTTTTACAGAAACTCCTTATTACCAAATTTGATTTTCTATCATTTTTTTTCCTCTTGGAATTTGGGCTTGACATAAGTCTTGCCACATTTGTCTTTGAGTAACACAAATGGACCATTTTTTTCTGTCTGGTCTTTTTTATGTCGCTCACAGGGTGTTCTGCTATTCTACAGACATGTTTTAAATGCTGGTCAGAATCATTTAGATTTGCTAAAGCATCTCTCACTTTACAAAGATTCTGTTCCATTAAAGGGCTTAACAAAACCATTAAAGCTCCACACCATTCTCAAGATCCTAATTGAATTAAGCTTTCCTTCATATCTCTGGTGAGCACAGTCTTATCTGGCCCAGTGAACTGGATATCATATATTGCTTTTCTCGTACCTAGTTCTTTCAGTAATGCCTGCCCCTCCTTTATGGTCCTCCAGCCCCTGCTAATCTTGTTAGTCTCCCATGATGATGACCATGTATCTTTAATGCCTTCAACCAGCCAACCCATTAAGGACTGCTCCCTCCCTGGACCGGCCTAGGTTGAATAGCCTATATCGCAAGGACTGATGGGTGGTTGTATAACTCATCTGTGAAGTTTCTGAAAGACTTAGATTGATGTCATTTGCTCCCATGTACCATACTCTCACAAGCCACATGGCTAGGGGCTCTTTGATTGCTTACTTGTAAGTTTTTCCTAGTTTTAACAGTTCCTAGCTACAGCACTGTTAGCTTTTTTCCCCTCTTTTGTATCAATGGTTGAATCTGAGGGGCAGCTTAAATACTTTTTTGTTTTTTGGTCTTTTAGAGACAGGGTCTCCGTGTAGCTCCAGCTGTCCTGGAATTCACTACGTAGACCAAGCTGTCTTTGAACTCACAGAGATCTGCCTGCTTCTGCCTCCTGAATGCTGGGATTAAAGGCATGTGCCACCATGCCTGGCAGCTTTAGCTACTTTTGTTTTTAGGTCATTTTCCTTTTTACTACTATCTGTCTTTTCCTCTGAATCCTTGGACCTTACACAAATCAAAGTGTCCCACCTTTTTCTTCTCTCCAGCTCTGGAACTGGGTCTGCCAGGACCTCCCTTGCCTTTTCAGCTTCCCCTGCCAGGGGAACATCTTTCATTATGCAAAGTGGACACGCTCCCTCTCTGGATTCTCCACTTGTGTTCACAATCATGAGTGTATAGAGGTTTCATGGGAGGGAGATCGAATGTAATCCTATAAAGAGGAAAAGGGGAAAAGGGAATAATGGAAAAAGAAGGCTTAAAGGGGTGAGGAATGGGAGGGTAAGGCAGCAAGGAGACTATAAGGGAAGTGTAACTAACAACAATGGCCTTTAGAAAATACCACATGGAAACATTCCACTATGCAAGCATCTTAAATTACATACATATGCATTGTAAAAAGCAATTAAAAAGAGTAATCTTCTAATAGGGGGATATTTCCCCTACTAGACAACATGGGTTAGCAAAGCAGAAGCCAAATATTAGAAATGGGATCCCTCTTTTGAAGCTGTTGATCAGGAGTCCTATGATCCTTAAACAATACTGACCATTAACCCTGTGTGTAAACACTCACTAGCACTTGATGGTAAGACTCTATAGCTGAAGACCACATGTGAGATGTAAAACAAACAAGGAGAAAGCAAGTGCTGAATTCAAAGTTTCATCTCTACTTGTTAACTTTGATAGTGCTCAAAGGTGCTATACATGCTACCAAAAGAGAAATGAAGCATCAATCTTACCCGGCTTTGTATCCTATTAGCTACATAATAAACTTGCCACACAAAATAGCAGCAACAATATTATGGGAGCAACCAACCAGTTTCTAATTGAATTTAAGTTCTACTTCATAACATGGAGCTCAAACCTGATATTAGTGTCAGGCCTATTAATATCTCTATTAATATTTGTGTTGTTCATATTCATACCCCAAAATATACATAATTACTTTAAAGACTCTCTGTTATTGTTTCCTGTAACTCACTAGAAGGCACTGACATTCCTTTTCAGTTTTCTCAGGTTTACTTACTTGGTGTTGACCACATTAAATGTAGGTATCTACTAATAAGATGTTGCTTTGTTGTTATTGTAGGTTTTAGCTATTTTGTTTCTCTGCTTTATTTATTTAATTTTGTATTGGGGCAATGTCTTCTGTATCCCACTATGACAATGGACATGTTCTGTAGCCAAAGATAAACTTGATCTTCTTTCCTGGTTGTATTTTACTATATGATTTTCTTTTCTCTGAAATTTTCAGATTTCAATTATTTCCACCCATTATTATTCCTTCTAGTTCCCCCTGCTGCCCTTCATCCTTTACCCTCCCAACTTCATATCTTCTTTTATATTGTTTTCAATAACCTCCTGAGTCCAATTACTATTACCCTATGCACATTGTTGTTGGACCATTCACTAAGGTTTAGGCAACCTATGCATTGCTATTTTCTCAAAGGATAATGACTCTGCCTCCTTAACCACACAATTGCCAAGAGCTTCTCCTCAAAGCATAGGCCTCAGGGATCCTTCCTTGATACAATCTAGAAAGTTGATTGATTTAACATTGCGTAGGTCTTGTTGAGGAAGCCACAGTTGCTCTGAGTTGATGTGTACAACCACCAAGTCCTCTTATGCTCTGTTTATGTGGTACAGGGAATAAAATCCAGAGGTGTTTACATACTAGCAAGAAAATCACTCTATCAACTAAGCTGCAACCAAGTGTAAAATGGAGTACTGTTAAGTGGAAAAGAATAATCTCATACTGAAAAAGCTGTCTCTACTATAAAAATATTGTAATGTAGAACTGAGCACCCCATACCCCAGTTCTCGCAGTAGTTGCACACATTAACTACCATGTAGACACAGCTCTGTTCAAATGTTATTCAGGATAATTATCTTTGTGGATGGAAATTGAATTCTATATGGTGTGCTATGGCAGTCATCAGCCATGAAGAGTTTGGAGCACTTATAGTGGCTTTGCAGGGTTTGAATCCCTTAATTATCATGATTATTTTAATTAAAGAAATTTTGATGAATAACCATATGTAGACAGTGGCTACTATACAGGTTAGGTGGGCTGAAATTCTCCCCCTAATGCAACTCAACTGAGAGAAATTATCCACCAAAAGGTTATAAAGAATATTTTCAAACCACTTCCATGGGCACAGTTAAAACAATTTGATGCAAATCAATCCATTTGCAAAGAAGAAAAATAATGCATATGTTTTTATTTGTTATTAGGATATTTTTTCCTAATATAGGGAATTAAACAATAGCTTTGTAGACTATTTTCTAAATTTTAAATAAGATCAGGGGAAATAGTACAACAAAAGTGTTTAGTTGTGATTTTTGGCTTTGATTTTAGGTAGAACTTTAATCCAGATTTTCAGAGAGTAAAAGCATGTCCCCAAATACCCTTTTTCCAATCCCTCCCCTCCAAAATTTTTTTATATAAATCTGCTGCAAAGGTGACCCGTAAAGCAATAACTTACTGAAATGAGTCCTCAGAGTCCTGCTCAGAATCTGCAGCTTACAATGAAAGATTATTGATGTTTTCAGTAAAAGCTGTCAATTAGATGTACAGCTTGCCATAACAGCTCCAGGGTATAACCTGAACTCAGCTGTAAATTTACTGGATCATCTTGTAGTAACCACAGGGCCAAGCACAGGGCTCTCTGCTTCCTTCGGAAGATTCGGGTGTGTTTCTCTTATAAGATGCATACCTGAAATCAGATGGTGGGTTTGATGCACCCTGTCTTTATAACATTTAGGATTTGTAGTTAAAAGTTTATTTTAAAATCATGGGTTTTGCTTTACTATGAATTGATATATAGTCAGTGTGAATAATTCAGACAATCTGAAAAATATGAACACACTTCCAATTCTCCAACATAGTGATAATAACAGTTAGGTGTTTTTCTAAGATGAGAAAACTGTTATTTTCATTAACTTTGCTTTAAATTTTTTGCTTTAAAAAAAGTGTTTTCTTCCCCTGGTTGTGTTGCCTCATTCTCCATTCACACTGTTCAGTGAACAGCCATCTGGCTCCCTTCCTGTCAATCTATTGTAGCTTTTGTTGCCAAGGTCACCATTTCTTTTTTGTCACTAATTTGAATCGGCCCTATTCAATTTTATCTTTTCAAATTCTCTGCAATAGTTCAGGATCCTGCCCTGCAATCTAGGAAAGCTTATCAAAGCTGCTGAGTCAGACTGCTTCCAAATCACAGCTTAAACCTTTGAGACTAAATCCAGTAAGTTTTTGTGCCAGGAAAGAATTAGGATTCAATCTGCTTTGCCTCACTTGCTAAAAATTCTCAAATGAACAAACATATATTCAAATTTTATGAAAAAACCATCTGTAACAGTTACCTTTGCCACAACAGTTATCTTTGCCACAACAACACTGCATCCCAGAATATGTCATCCAGGGATGGAAGTCACTTCTGCATTCTATCTCACCCAATCCAAGACTCAGCTCAGACTTGAAAGCCTTTCTCCACAGTAGCTGTCACTACAGGGTTGAAAAAGTGATGAGTACATTGAATAAAGGCATTTAGGGAAGATGTGTCAACATGAATAGGCCAGTTCTTAATGCCTAGAAAATTGAGACCAATAATTTTATACTTCAGGAAGCCTAACACCATTAAAATAACAAAGAAAGAATAAGCAAGAGGCATTTTTCATTTCTAAACAGGAAATCATGTTAGCTCTTTGTCTATGTACTCTTTGAATTAATAAAATATTCTTTTCCGTTCCTCTCTTCTCCAACTCTCTTCCTATTCTCCCTGACAATTTACAAAAGCAAAAATGACCCTGACTTATCTTTCTTGAGTACATTTCCTACAAACTGTGTATAATTCATTTGAGCAAATTCTGTTACTTTCAGTTGCCAAAATTCCCCATAGTTCATCTGGAAATACTGAGCAATGATCATGGAAAATCATAAGGCGTATATTCACAACTTTCTCTTAATCTCTCTGAAATTCTTTCTTTTTCTGAAAACTGGTTCTTCACTAAGGCCTCACAGTTATCCCTTTCTGCCCATCTCTGGCCAAATTGGAATCTCTAGACTGGCCCATGGAAATACAGTTGGATCCACACTTTCTGATCCATTTTGATCAGAACAATGATTTAGAATGTGTATTTCTAAAAAATGTGTTGATGCTCCTCACCTGTGGATCTCGGATTGAAAATAGGTCTTTTGACCTTTGTTGTTTAAAAAAATTATAAAATCAACATAAAAAAGGCGACATAACCAGAAAATAAATTGATAATAGAAAGCAAAAGAAAAATTTTAAACTTCAGAAAGGAATATATTTCTGCATTTTCAGAATGAATTAAAATTTGGCCTTGTTTTTTCCTTGTTTCAGAATTTTTTAATTTTTTTTTGAGAATTTCACACGAGTACTATGATGCAATTCCATCCTTCCCATTCCCACCTGCACCTCCTCCCATGCACCCCAGTACCTTCTCAATTTCTTTCCTATTCCTTGATTATTACTGTTACATATACATGCATGCACTTATATATACACAGATGTACATATATAATGCACTGAATCCATTTCATGGTAGTCTTGTGTGCATGTGTTTAGGGAAGACCTCTAGGGAATAAATATGTATGTAATAAATAATGTATCAGGGAAAATATATTTCCCCTCCCTCAGCATGCTTTGACTGCCTGTAGTTCATCTAGTGTGTCATTTCCCCCATGATATTGGCATGTCAACTGGTGGTATTATTATTCAGGTGATGTTAGGAAATTTTATTGTGAAGAGTTTTGAGGGTACAGCTATTGTGTCTAAAATATATTGTCTAGTAGCAGGTGTCTCTTTTCTGTGATGTTCCCTGAGCCTCATGTGAACCTATCACATTGTGGGTATAACAGTGTATCAGTTAGGATTGGGCATCCTACATTCATTCATTTCCTGAATTTTTAGCCTGGAACCTACTATGTAGATGAGAAAAGTCTCAATTTTACAGGATATTCCTGCCTCTATCTCTGGAGTGCTGGAATTAAAGCCATGAACCATGATATCCAGGTTGCAAATAATCTTTTTTAATCACTAGTTTCTTGGGAGGGGAGATCCTTTTCATCCTATTTCCTGCTAAACCCTCTTTTATTTTATTTTATTTTATTTCATTTTATTTTATTTCATTTTCCTAATTATGACCCTTACATGAATGACATAATGCAGCAGAGCTACCAATATCGCTCATTTGATTAAAATATATTAAATATAATACTAAGTATTGCAAAGTATATAATATTTCTACATAATGATAATTGATACAATGTCTTTATTGTTTACTATTGAATGTTTTCACTTAATTGAATATACATTTAGCTCACAATGAACATATTATGTAAAATGTATATTACATTAAGTCCAAAGCCTGAAATACAAAAAACTGAGGTGATTAAGAGGCATAAATATTTAAAGAATTTTAATTGCTTACAGTAATGAATAAAATGATAACTTTGCTCTGCCATCTCATCAGTTTCTCAAACATCATTTGGATAATAACTTGGAAATTAGTAGTATAAATTATATGTGTTATATAAATAAATATTTTCAAAAGTAAGTT
>NW_008348789.1:6104362-6105635 GCF_000622305.1 Nannospalax galili
TACCGAGAATCTAACCCTTAAATAACCCTGACTCTTCTCTTCCTATCAGTCATTGGCCTCCAATAGTTCATCAATTTTTGTACAATAAATGAGCATTTATCTTCTCTTTGTAATTGTATTTTAGAAAATTATCATTTAGAAATTTTAGAAATATACTTAATATTTGTTTAAAAATATTTTTATACTATCATACAATGTGGTTTTTTTATGGGTGTGATAAGTCATTAGGAGTCAGTTTAATATAACTATTTAATAGAAAACTGGTATTGGGCACTCCCCTATGTTCTGTGGCCTGTCTAGCCTCAGGTTCCTATGCCTGATTCATTGGCAGGTATAGGCTCCATCCATGAAGTACACCTTAAATCCAACAAATTAAAGAATGGTTGATTACTCCCATAACATTCATGCCACTGTTTCATCACTAGGCATATCTTCCCAGGCCAGTTTTTACTGTGGTTAACAGGATTCACAGCTGGGTAAGGTTAATGATATTTTTCCTTCCTAAGCATGCATAGCACCTTCCAGCTCTATGAATGCTAGCCAGTGAATATAAGACGTTCTGAAGTCAGCACCAGCTTGATTTCTCCTTATTTTTCCTACAGCTCATGTATGTAGTATCTTCAGCAATAGGGTCAAGTTCTGGTAGATAACCAAGAACAGTGGCAATGGCCAACATTGTTTGAGGATCTATGTGACCCCTGGTCAAAAGCTTCTACAGAGGAGTGGTCCTGGCATTGAGGTGTTTTTTTTTATTCAATTAATCTATGATGTCTAGAAGGGGCAATGTTCCTCTGATATAGGGTAATTCCTTTTAATAACGTATACGTATATATATTTCTTTTAATTTTTTTTACAATTAAAGTTACAGTTTTAACAATATACAAATATTACAGTAATTCAAATTTTTTGGCATAATGATTACAGATTTGATAAATACATTTTATATCTCATTAATAGCGATGGGGATTATACAAAAGCTATTAAAACAATTATGAGAATAAATTCTATTATCACTTAAGTATCTAAAGCTACCCTTTATCTTTGCGTTCTTCCAGAATGATTTGTTCTTATTCTTTACCTTAATTTGAGGGACTTCAAGAAGATACTACCAGAAGGGCAGACAGGGGGGAATGGATGAGGGTGCTGACAGCACAGTAGACAGTGACAGGGATGGCAGAGTATGGAGCCTCTAGTGGAAGAGGAAGGCTGTCTATCTGATGAGTTTGTATTCATGCTCAGATGCTGAGGAGCTCAGAAGGTGGGCGACTGTGAC
>NW_008348789.1:6106147-6106730 GCF_000622305.1 Nannospalax galili
TAAGAGAGAAAGTGTGGGAGATGGGGGCACCTTAAGTGGGAAAACCATGATGGAGGGGTGAGACAATGCAAGAGATAAACAATGCCTAGATAGTTTTGAAAACCAGAGGGAACCGTATTATTCCTACAACTTACTGACAAATTATACATAACAGATAAAGAAATATATCTCTAGATAAGGTTTATTTGAGACAAACTGGTCATTACCCAAGATTTATCTGCAGGACACACAGTAATTAAAATTGCTAGAATGGTGGAACTAACCTTCGTGGATGTTTAACAGACATACCTTGAGATCTATACTAATTAGGTAAGAGGGATACAAAGGACAGTTTTGCCCCTTGCCTTCCTAGGTCGATTAGTTCCCAGGGACCATGAGCATCTCGCAAAATGTCCTGTAACGGTGGTGGGTCATCTGACCTCTTGATCAAGGAGGCCAAGGAGACCTGACCAGATGGACTTGAACCAGTGTCCAGTCTATAAAGAGGAGGGTCAACACGGAGGAATCATTTCCTCCATGCTTCCAAGAGAAGCCAACAATGGTCGAGCAGGACCTTTGACTTATCTTCACATAGATGGAACTG
>NW_008348789.1:6106945-6141806 GCF_000622305.1 Nannospalax galili
CAGGGATGGCAGAGTATGGAGCCTCTATTGGGAGAGGAAGGCTGTCTATCTTATGAGTTTGTATTCATGCTCATATGTCGAGGAGCTCAGAAGGTGGGCGACTGTGACCAGTGATAGTCATGTATATAGAGATTAGAAATGCATGTGAAAACGTCTCAATGTCAATTGCCTTGGAATGAATTCTTCTGTATGAAAAAAAAAAGAGACAAGTATCTTCTTGAAGTCCCTCAAATTAAGGTAAAGAATAAGAATAAATCATACAATGTGTTTTTGACACATTCAGCCATCATCTCCACTTAATCCTGAGCATACTAGCTCCCACCATGTCCTCTTTTATTTGTCTGTCTATTTACTTGCCTATTTAATCTGTTTCTTCCAAGTACTTTTAGTTTTGTGCCTCTAACTTGGAGTCTGGTAAATCAATATACAATTTTTAATATATATATAAATAATAAACAAAATGGTAAGAATAATAAAGAGTATTTCAAGTATTTTCTAATATTCTCTGACTTTCTCTTCTCCCTTTCTGTATGTGGTGCATGTGGGTGTGTGTCGGTGTGTGTGTGAGTGTGTGTGTGTGTGTGTGTGTGTGTAGTAAGGTTCAAGAGTGTGTGTGTGTGTGCATGTGTTAATTTCATATTACTCAAATATCACATTTTAAATGGTCACAGATCTACTGTATAACCAATATACTTTTTCTTGTCTTACTGTTTCCTCCTTGTTAGACAAGTGGAGAAAAATCAACACATTAATCAAAGAGGAAATGAGCAGTGGAGCACCTTCTTCTTATTTCTTCTTTGGAGCACATTTACCTTTATAAACGACTAAATTGTGTTGGCGTTTTGATCATTATTCAAAGTCATCAACAACTTCTGTTACAGCAAATTTTTTGTTGTCATTAGACTATGTAAATATGCTTATTTCAGTGAGGAATGTTTGCAATCACAATTTGCTCTAAAATTTTCTGAAGTTTTATTGGTATATTAGTAGATCTTAAATTTGGGTATTGATATTGTATCTTGTTTTTTTGCTAAGCATGTTTATCAAATATGAGCATTTTATGGTGTTTTCTGGTTTTTTTAGAATATATTTGTTTTTTCTGCAAATAGGAATATTTTGAATTCTTTCTTTTCTAACACTTTAATTTTGTTTCCTTGTCTTATTGCTCTGGCTAAGACTTTGCGAGGTATATTGATAATAGTGATGAAAGTGAGTGCAAATTTTTTCCTGATTGTAAAGGAAACATTTAGTATAATGATTAGTTGAAGTATGTTTGTCCTATATAGCCTTTAGTATTTGAAGTACACTCTTTATATTCCTAATTTCTTCAGGACTTCTATCAAGAAGGCATGTGGAACTTATTATAGTCTTTTTTAAATTTTTTTTTGCATCTGTTGAATTATTAACTTGATTTCTGCCCTTAATTTTTTATGTGGTATATTAAATTTATTTCTAATCCTTAGATACATGGATAGATCAAGAGAAAGTCCTGAAGATAAAGATGTCTCATCACATGAACACTTGATATGCTTACTACTATTAAATAGCAATATATTAATATCTACAATATGTTCAAAAATCCTGAAAAGCATTTTCAATGCAACTAATATTTAATGTGTTTTTTCTCTAAGCTCATTAATATCAAGTATTTTCTGTTAAAAAAGCAATACTAAAATGGTACACACATATGTGCATGCAAGGTGTGTTTATATATAAAATATGAGATCCTATCAGTGTCTGGCATTGTGAATTGATATTGTAATAAATGCTACAAAGTTAAAGAGCTTAAGAAGTTTGAAGTAATATGAACTGGCTTTAAACAGAAGAGCAGTTTAGATTTAGAAGACACTAGAGAAATTTAAGTGAAGAACAAGCCTGGAGAAGACTATTAAGAGGAAAGCTGGTGAGCGAGGAAAAATAGCTCCCTAAACAGAAGTTGAAGATCCTCCAGAAGAATAAAATTTTCCTAAGATAAAGTTTTAGTTTTACCTGATATGTCCCATCTTTCAAGAATCTCTACCCAAGCGCTGATTCTTTTCATGTAACAAAACATTGCCAAACAGATGTTCTTTAATTTGAAGTTCATGGCTCTTGGGCTCAATATATTCACTGTAAGATCTAACTACAATAAATGTGCTTGCACCTGTGAAAATAAGAAAATTCTTGACTTACCTAGTTTATATATAATAAGTCAGAATTTAAACAAATTCCAAAATATGATTGATATGATTTATAACTGACATAAGAGCATATTTTAGTGATTTTATATTTGAATGACATTATTTAAATAACAAAATTTCTATATATTCTTCTTATTTAAATAATGTTACTAAAAGATAATTTTATTCTCTTAAGTGTATTATGTCATATTCAAAATTTTCAGGAATAATAAACAAGTTTCAGGAAGAATAACCTATATCTATATATAATATTTTACTATGTTTAATATTTGTAAAATCATGTATCTAAACAAAACAGTTTTTCAGTGTGAATATGAAACAATTAAAGCTTTACATTTTATGAGAGCAATATAGAGATTTTGATACAAATAATAAATTCTGTTTAAATCAGCCTTCATTCCAAATTTCCAGGGCCCTAGTCCATTTGTGGCACTCTAATATCTAAGGCAAGAAAATTTATAAAAGTAGACAGGAATTTTCTCACATTCTAAGTCTGGGATGTGTCAGATCAAGGAGCAAGCTGGTATGAAGATGGGTCTCCTTGGTCCTGAAATATTTCTTTTTTATTGCATTATATAGAGTAAGGGAGATACTGTGGACTCATAAGCAAGAAGAAATGACTTAAAAATGACAAATTCCTTCTATCAAGAACTTTTTAAAGGTATTTACCATCATTACTAAAAGCAGATCGTTCAGCCTCAGAACATAACTCATAATACTTTTGAATTAATGCTTAAGTTTGAATATGAATTTTGGAAGGGAAATCCACATTTAGTCATTTCCTCCCTGTTCCCCACCTTCATTTCTGCATCAGAAGAATCTATACTGATTCCAAGCCAATAGTCCCAAAAGTCTTAATTCAGTGATCATGAACTTTAAAGTCAAAGAAAAAAAATGTCCCCTAACTATCCTCTAAATCAGTTATGGGTGAATGTCAATGCAAAACTCATAAGAACGTAAATTTACCTCCGGCTGAGAGCCTGTAAAATCAGAAATCTTATGCTTTGAAAATATAATGGTATAATAGTGAGGCATGCATAGGATGAAGATTCCTAATCCCTGAAATAAAGTGCAGTAATAAAAAAGGAATAGCATTCCCCAAGGAGTCTAAGGCACAAATAGGAAAACTAGATGACATGCATCCTAAGTATTTTTTGCTTTCTCTGTTGCTATCTTTCATCTCAAACAGCTTTTTCTTGTACTTAGCACTGTTTCCTAGCCCTGTTCCAGTAACTGCTCCCATTCTTAGTACTGGTGGGTCCTGGGTATGAGTATAGACAGTAGCTTCTGTCAGTGCCCACTGAAACTGGCTAAAAGGTGTGATGACAGTCAAGCCTGGTATGGAATATCAAAAGATTTCCTATGTATAGGCCTACATTGTAAGAGAAAAAATATTCTGCAATGAGTTTAAATATTCTTCTAAACTTTTGGAGATACATTTGAAAGTGAGTGGCTTGAACCACAGGAATAGAAAATGTTTATAATACAATTAAATATTCAATGTTGAAATAAAAATCTTGATGTTAAGAAAGGTCTAGACAGGGTTCAAATCCCAGCACCCAAATGGCATCTAACAACTCTCTGTAACTCCAGTTCCAGCTTCTTCTGTCCTCCGAGGGCATTGCACAACACGGTTGCACTTACCTACATGCAGGTGATGCATGCATACACATGAAAATAGTAAATAAAGTATTTTAAAAAGGAAAAGTCTAGAAATAAAACAAACAACTTCGATTAGTTAATTCTGTTGGATTATATTTTTAAAACCAAAGATGTAGATCGAAATGATTTAAATACAGATTCTTCTAACCCTAAAAAGGGTTATATCCTAATAACTCTTTTGTGATGACTAATCATGATTATCAACTGAATGGAATTCAAAATACCAATAGAAGCAAACCTCAGTGTATGTCTGTTATGGATATTCTAAATTTGATAACTTGAAGCTGGCAGAACTACCCTGAATGTGGGTGGCACCATTTCATAGGCAAAAGTCCTGCCCTACATAAAAAGGAAAACGGAGTCAAGGATCGACCACTATACTTTAAGACAGGAGACATAATGTCATCAGCCATCTTGAGCTTGTGCCACAAGGTCCTCCTTACTGTGATGGACTATGAGGCAAAATCAACCCTTCTTTCCTTAAATTGTTTTTGTCAGAAAAATAGAGGTGAGAAAACAGTATAATCATTATGAATTAAACATATCATAAATCAACCCTGAATTTGACACACTAAACTCCTAAACCTTAGCAATACAGTGCACCATACTGTATCCTATACTTGCCATTAGAAAACACTCTATTGCCAATTATTAGCCAGGAAAAAAAAAAAACGTAAAAATGGAAAAGTTGTCAGGTTTTTAGCAAATACCTATCAGTTTCCACCATTATGAAGTTGGAAGAATTTTAAATACAACAATTGACAGTTTGAATCTGTCTGTTTTAGAGTCTGTTGATCATATTTGAAAAATAGGTGTTCAGTTTTCAATTTTATCAGTGATGTGTATGTTATTAACCAAAGATAATATACATCTGAGAAGTGCCCGGACCTAGGGGACATAGACAGGAAGCATACCATGAACCTATACACCCAAGGCTCATGGATCATAGCCAAATGACAAGTGGGGGTGAAGAGAGAAAACTAGTGAATCCCTCAACTCTCATCAGTGAACCTTCCTTATCCAACAGAGTGTCATTCACGTAGAAGGCCATAAGTGATGACATTTTAAAGAATAAGAGACTGCAGAGTGTGTGTCTCTAGGGTAGGATTCCTGTATTAAAAGTCTCCCACCCAGACCCTGTCTTCTTTTATCAGTTCATACCACGACTCAGGGACCACTGCAGAAGTGGGCGGCTGGGAGATTGTAAAAGCCACCTCTGGCTCATGAACACAGGGAAGCAGAGGCTCTCAGGCCACTGGAAGCTTGCACATGTCAACTTGTCACCATGTTGTCATCCAGCACACAACCCATACCAACTCAATCACACAATGGCCCAGAGTAGAGCGAGGGGAATGAGTGGTAGGCTGGCTATAGCCTGGAAACTATTGTAGTCTTATTATTACTAGTTGAGGCAGAGTAGGTCTTAGGATCTCTAGATAGGCTGACAGGACTCCAGTGGATTAATTTGCACCAAAGGACATATGGGTACAAATGCTTCACTGCATAGGACTAAACATGCATGTATTATTGAATACACGAGGTCTGGTGGGAGGGAGCAAGAATGGGAAGGGGATCTAAATTTGATCAAGAACTGTTGTATGAAATGTACAAAAACTCATTTAAAAAAAAGAATCAGAAAAGACTTGGAGGGTGTCATTGCTCTCAGATAGAAAATTGTTGCTGAAGAAAATAAAATCAACTAAAGATACATAAGAACTGGTAAAAGAAGTCAGGGGCTGAAGAAAAAATGTGTGCATGAGAAGACAAAGGAGCTGTAACAAGGGCAGGGAAAATGGTTTGACTAAAGAAAAGGAAGTATCATCAATGGAACGATGACAAAACCTTGCCTGGAGACACAGATTTAAAATTAATTAACACAAAGTGAATATTTAAGCATTGGGAATAGACTGAGTAACCTGAGGAATATGTGTTGATTAAAAAGATGGGAATGATTAGATAATTAACTTTAACAATGCTCTGTCCATTAGATTAATCACTAATAATACTGCAATTTTACAATTAAGATTTAAAAAAAAATAAAAATCAGTTCCCCAGCATTCCTATCCATATATATTTGTTCAAAAGCAACATTGTGGCCATTGACTTCTCTGCTGAGCAGCACCCATTAGAGAGGATTTCTGTCATCTGAGAACATTCTAGCATTTCCTTAACACCTCTGATTTCTGGGTCAAGTAAAGGGACGTTCATCATTCTGAACACAGGTAGCTAGATAGAAAAAGAGAGAAATAAGAATCAATAATGTAAAAGAAAATAGACTGTCACAGGGAGAATAATTAACTACATTGTGTTCCACCTGCCCCCAATGCCATACCTCTTGAAAACTCTCAAACAGCTCCACCAACTGGGAACAAAGTGTCCAAATACTTGGAGTCTAGGGGACATTCACATTCAAAACACCACAACTTCAAATAGGAATAATAAGACAAGAGTTGACCTCAGGTTGAAGCACAAATTTACTTTCTAGAGTTTTGGATTATTTTTTCACTGGAGGCTGAGACCTCATTTTTATTATTTGAAATATTTGTTGATAGAAAGTAGTTTTGAGAGGTACTAACGTGTATTCATTCATATTTTAAGGGAAAATCTTTGAAAATAAAAAAGAAATCCTTAAAAATGCTTTATGTGTACCTCTTGTAGGTAATTGTTTCATTAGTGGAAACTTTTGATCTTTTATCTCATATCAGTTTTATTTTTCCCATACAGGCTATTCACATTTATTTTAATACATAAAGCTACATCGTCTCTTTTATTTTTATATTCAACTATACAATTACATTCACAGTATCACTTTGAATGCCAGATTTTCCTGACATTTATACAAATTCTTAATTTTATATTCTACCCTCCTTTTTAAAATATAAAATTCTTTTTCAACATTTTTTGTTATTATTCTTTTATTTCTAAGTATCTATTGTGTGCCCCTTGCAAGTGCCCCCATGCCGTGCAATGCCCATGGAGGATTGAAGAAGGGATGGACCCTTGAACTGGAGTTACCGATGGTTGTTGGCTGCCATGTGGGTACTGGGATTCAAACCTGGGTCTTCTGCAAGAACAGTCCGGCTCTTAACCACTAAGCAATCTCTCCAGCCCTATCTACCCTCTTTTTTTTTTTTTTCTTTACTTCTTGAAGAATTCCATTTTAGAAAAATATTTTCATATTGTTAATACCTTGAGTTTCAGAGAATGAACTAAATATACAGAGATAAAATTAGTTAAGGAAAAAAATGAGCAAATTTGATTAATAACATATACCCATATAAAAGTAAAGACACAGAATTCAAATTTATGTCTACAAAACCAGTTAATATATGCGCATAAACAGATACATTTAAAATCACTAAATCCCCATAAACAGAGGTTTGAGTAATAATACATTTCATAGGAAGCACTGTAATAACAGAATTTCCAATTGAAATTACATTTGTGAAACTAAAGAGACATAAGACAAAATTATAATCAAATTTATGAAAATATATGAATTTTATTATTTTTTATGATTTCTAGACATATGCTTATTTGTATCTAGCATGAAAAAAATGCAAAGATCAGTAATATATATTAATTAAACAATCATTAGGGCAAAAAATAGCAAATAGATAGTAAAAAGTAACAAGTGATGTGTACAATCAACTGCTGAACTACCACTGTAGATTAATATTAATTGATTTATGTATGTCTTAAAATTGGAATTATAATAATTCTCACAAAATGTATGAGTTTTGATAAAATAAAACTGTTAAATGTAATAATCAAAACATTTCTAGTAATCAAAACACAATTTTTACTGATTTTCCCTGTATTGGCATAATAAGTAGAAAAAAAATTGTACCCAACTCTGTGAAATTGCCTAAAACAGCAATTTCAAGTTCTGTTTGGTTTTCTTTGCTTTAGTTTTGGCAGTGCCGTGAATCATATCCATGTCTCATGCATTAGGCTAAGCAAGAATCCTACCACTGAGTAACACCCTTAACCCCAGAAACTTCCTTTGTACTTTCTTATACAAAAATTAGCAACACTCAAAGTACCTTTGTAATGGATCTAATATACAAAGGCTTGAAAAATTCACTCTAAAAGCATGGTGCAAATCAATAGTCTAATTTCCAAATTCAGGAGACTGAGACAGGATGACCAGAATTTCAGTATCATCCCCTACTACATAGAGAACTGAAGTCCAGCCAGGACTATAAGAGATCCTGTCTCTAAAACACATGAGTGAATGAATGAATGAATGAATGAATGAATGAGTTAATTTAATAGTGAATGAATTCATGAATAAGACACTGAAAATTTCTCTTGCCATTGTTATTCATATTGAAAGAATTTCTCCATTTTAAAGCAATCTGGAGTGGTAAGCAGCCTGAGTATATCATTATATTACCCTACAGCAATAGCAAAGTTATAACATGCTCAGAGGTTCCTAGTCATCTGTTATATATGCATTGCCATATGTGTCATTATATCACTGTGTTAATAAAACATAATAAGAAACAATGATATACAGTAATACTGTACTTACTCTAATGCAGAGTTTAGTACTTAGCACCTGGTATTATCTTTATTATATTTTAGTGTATTATTGAAAAAGAGGAATATGATGCAATCATAAAAAATAATCAACCAACCATTTTACATATTTTACTATGGTTTTGCATTGTTTAATGCTATTAGTAACAAAGATATTTATATGCAGTAAATTATATACACTATGTAAGACAAGTTTGTAGAATAGCAGGGAAGGAAAATTAACTGAGTTCTTCAAAACTATCTACATGACAAAATTATTGAAACAATTAAGTTTAAGCATATTTATTACACTGAAATTTCAGGAGGGGTCATCATTTTTAATTGGGAAGAAAAGAAATGAAATCTTATGTTATCTGTATTCTCAGATTGATATGTAAAACAAAATAAACAAAATGACTAAGCTTCCCTTGGCTGTCCTTTCCAAAGGCCTGATGGTTGACATTTAAAATTCATGAAGTAACTCAATAATATACTACAGAAAAAAGAAATCTAAATTTCAAAGGCAAAGAAGCAGACTGTTGATGAGGATATTTGAAAGTCAAACTTTAAATATTTTCTAATAAACATAACCAATCTTCTTTTCCATGCTTGTTTTTTGTTTTTTGTATTGATTAAACAATACATATGAACAATATAAAACACTTTTAATACATATATAATTACACATGCTCTTATATTAAACTTATTAAAAAGAAAATAATTTTCAGCATCTCTTGGTGATAATTCTTCATTTACTAAATTCACAAGTTTAAATATTTATTTGCCTAGAATTTTTAAGAAATATCAGTATTATTTTCCAAATGGGGAGAATTTTCAGCCTTCTTCAGGATCTTGGAGAATTTACTTTCTTGAAGCTCTATCATTTCTTGTGTAGATATGCCTCATGGAATAAAGACAATAATCTTGAAATATCTTTTAGCACTTGGAATTTTTTCATTTATTGCCATCATAATCTTCAAAGTGTTTATGGAAAATTGACATGTATTACCATCAAAATGATTGAAAGTTTTAAAGGAGTTATCATTGTGAGTAATTCCTTCTGAGAATAAATGATTTGCTATAAGTATGACTCATTTGGGTAAGGGTGAGCAAATAAGCAAAACGTTATTACAGTCATACTGGCTTCATAGAAAGAGTTTGGAAGTGCTCCCTCTGTATTGGTTGTAGATCTTCTTTGAATGTCTGGCAGAATTCTTCTTTGAAGCCATCTGGGCCTGCACATTTTTTAGTCGGAAGGTTTTATATTACTATTTCAATTTCCTTATTTGTAGTGGGTCTTTTTGCACTGTTGATCTCTTTTTTGTTTAACTTTAATGATGTCCATTTTACAGATTCATCCATTTCTTTTAAATTTTCAAATTTAATGGAGTACATATTTTTCAAAATTTGTTTTTATTGAATTTTTTGTGTATGTCATACAGAACATTTCAAACAATCTTAATCATCTTTACACTCCCGTCCCCACTGGCACCTTCCCATAGTGCCTCCCAAGCCCCCCCCAACTTAAGGCCATATGCTCTATCATCCCTGTTAAGGCCCACTGTGTCACCAGTGTCCCCAGCTGTTCCTCAGTGCAAATCCATTAACTAAGGTCTAGTCAGCCTGTCTAGACTCCCTTGTTTTAGGAAAATCAGCTCTGATTCACCTGGCAGTACTCAGTTACTGTAAGTCAAATTTACTACCAGAAAATATGTGTGCTCAAAGGTTTCAGGCCTGCTGAGAAGCGTGCTGTGACCCTCTCTTTCCACACTGTCCTTATGACCCACTGATCAGCCAACACAATGTTCCTCCAAACTACAGTATAGGGAATAAAAACATTTATTTGGGCTTGCCAACAGAGCTTATGATGATGAGGAGGGGCTACTTACAAAGGTATGGACACAAGTGACCTTTTTTTCCCTACATCTCAGCTAAGCCTTCCGGATCTATGACTGTGTGCCTGACTCTTCTCTTCCCTGGCTTCTCTGTGTCTATCTTTAGGTCCTCCTCATATAATTGAGCTGACTGATTGGGTGGGAGGGGTGATTGTCTCCCTCCCTTTCTGTGAAGTCTCTTAAGATCTGGACATTGAACTGTTGCTGGTTCTTCTAAGGACACATGTATCCAACACTCCACTCCTTCCGGCTCTTATCATCTAATTGCCAGCCTCTTCCGCAAAAAAATCTCTGGGCCTTGGAAGGGTGACAGATATAGGATGATCTTTCTTCTATTTTGGCAAGATATTGAACTCTTGGGCCTTCTCATCATTTCTTCCCAAGATGTGATTGTTGATCCATCTCAGTGGTATTTCTCTTACTAAAAAGATAAATAAAAAGTATCAGAAACATTTAAATGAATATCAATGATTATAATAATCTAACTTATGGGTGTAAATACAAATGTTTAGAAGATACCTTTTTAAAGGGATTACCTTAAAATATTCTCTAATTTTGTCTCTGATTTTGTTAATTTGGATTTGCTCTTTGTTTCTTTAGGCTAACTGGGCTAAGGGTCAGGACCCATGCCAATGCAATCAGACAAGAGCTGAGAGTGGAGGGAGAGAAATGAGTGGTGGGTCAGCCCTAGTCTGGATACTCTTAGAGACTAATTACTACTGGGTGAAGGAGAGTAGGCCTTACCAATGATTTTTAGATAGGCTGACTAGACTCCAGTGAATGAATTTGCACTGAAGGACATATGGATACAAATTCTTGACTAGATAGGACTTAACATGTACGGCAGAATACAGAGGTTCCAGTTTGGGGGAACATGGAGTAGAGATGTATGGGGAGGGTGTCTCAATTTAATTAAGAACTCTTGTATGAACTGTATTGAAGTGCAATATTTTTTAAATTGCATAATGTTTGTAAACAGAACTGTCTAAATTTTGATGAGAATAAGGGAAATTAGAAAAGTTCACAAATGATGCTTTGTATATATCCTTTGAATTTCAACAACAAATTTATTATTGAAATATATTATCTGTCAAAAAACACTAAAGTTAAAATATTTATGAAATGCTAGAAAACTAAGTCTTTACTTTGGAAATGCTTATGGATATATCAAATAATTACAAAATATAACGTTTCACAGCCATATTTCTAATTACTACGAGTGTTCCCGTGAATTATTTTACTGAAATGAAAAGTCATTATGTTTTCTAAGAAAAAAAATAAAATAAAAAGTAAAAGAAAAAAGGTAGGCACTTTACAGTATCATAAATACTAAAGAACGGGCTACAGTTTTTATAAATTTTCAAACTTATTACATTGAACTTTTCTAATTTGCAATATTTATCACATAGTTTTGGTTACTTGTGCACAAAGTATTTTTATAAGAATTAAGTGATTGACATACATATCTAAATGGACTAGTTTGGTGGTGGTGTTTAAATTATATCCACATGTTCTTGATCACCCCATTTGCTAGCATTTAGGCTTGTTTGAAAATATTTTAATAGAGCAGGGTATGTCATATGCATTTCTCAGCACTTGGGAGGCAGAGGCAGGTGGATTCCTGTGAGATTGAGGCCAGTTGTGCTTATGGAGGGAGCGCAATGCCAGTTGAAACACAATATTCGACAAAATAATTGCAAATTGCATACAGACACATCAAGAAGATCACCCACCATGATCAAGGTTTTATTACAGAAATGCAGAGATAGTTTACTATACATAAATCACTGAAAATAATAAATCATATAAATGGACTTCATATAAATGGACTTAAAGACAAATATTCGCATGATCATCTCAAGAGATATAGAAAAAGCCTTTGAGATCCAACATCCATTCATAATAAAAGTCCTAGAGAGAACTGGGCTACAAGGAACATACCTCAACACAATTAATCTATATACAATAATTCCATTCTAAATGGGGAAAAAACTTGGAAGCATTCCCATTAAAACTAGGAACCAGACATGGCCGACTGCTATCCCTATTTCTTTTCAATATAGTGCTTAAAACTCTTGCCAGAGAAATAAGTCAACAGAAGAAAATTAAAGGAGATACTACTTGGAAGAGAAGTGGCCAAGTTGTCTTTATTTGCACTCATAAGATACACCCAAAATTGCATCTGAAAACTTACAGAAATGACAAGCACTTTCAGCAAAGTGTCAGGTTACAAAATCAATCTATACAAATCAGTAGCATTTTTACATACAGAAAAGAAAGCACTTCAGGAATTCATGGAAACATTTCCATTTACAATACCATCAAAAAATTAAAATTAAATGGCTAGGTATAAACCTAACCAAAGACACTAGAAATCTCTTCAATGAAAACTTGAAATATTTGAAGAAGAGCTTGAGCAAGACACAAAGAGTTGGAAAAACCTTCCATGCTCATGGACTTGTAGAATCAATATAGTGAAAATGGCATACTCTCAAAGGAAATTGCAAATTCAATGCCATCCCAATCAATATCCTGGTGACATTCTTCACAGATAGAAAAATCTATCTTAAAATTAATATGGAAACACAAAATAACTCAGATATCCAAAGCAACCCTGGGCACAAAGAGCAATGCTAACAATATTTTTTAATATAACAAAACTCAATCTATATTACAGAGCTATAGTCATAAAACAGCAAGGTACTGGCACAAAACCAGACTTGTAGACAAATGGAAAAAAAGTAGAAGAGTCAAACATGAGTACATGCCTTTACAACAACCTAATATTTGACAAAGGTGCCAAGAACACATATTGGAGGAAAGACAATATTTTTAACAAATGGTAGTGACAAAGGTATCTTTACCACCACTGGTGTCCATGGTGGTATTTAAATGGTATCTTCTAAGCATTTGTGTTTACACCCATTTGTAATTATATCCATCCTGTGGATGGACCCACATGTAAAAGAATGAAATTAGACCCATACTTATTACCCTACTCAAAAGTCACAAAACTCAACTTCAAATAAATCAAAGACCTCAATCTGAATCCTGAAACACTGAAATTACTACATGAACACATAGACAGTATCCTACAAGATATAGGTTCGGGAATGAGCTGTCTAAATTGGACTAGCTGTCATAGTATCAGAGAATAATATGCAACCATCTAAGAAGTAAAATCAATCAGCGGCCCTACCCAGCTGTAAAGACTAATAAACAACCATGACTCACCCAGAAAGCTCCTGGCACAGTAGTGGCACTTTTGTCTTAGGGGTAATCAACAGTTGTATAATTTGAATTAAGGCCTGCTAATTGGGAGGGAACTTATGTTTAGTATTCTAAACACAGCCAAATACATATATCTGGAAAGGTCATAGATCCTAAAGAAACCTACTTTTGCCACATACCTAGACCAACGTAATTTGTTGTATTTTAGGTATGCAAGTGTACTTTTCAACACTCATCAAAGAAGCTTCTTTTTGAAACGGATGAAGACTAGTAGCAAGTTCCAAAACTTGTCAAATGCAGAGGATAGTTTTCTGTGAGATGCTTAACCCTAAGTGGCACACATTTTCAATGCAAATTCTACACATAAGATGATTATATCTTTCAGCTCTCACCACAGAGGTTTCCTTATCTAGCAGATAGTGATTTACACAAAAATTCACAACTGGCCAATGTTCAGACATCAAGGGGCTGCAGAGTTCTAATACTTGAATAGGACACCTATTCCAAACCTCTGCTTGCTAAGGTTTAGGGATCCCTCTAAAACGGAAGTGGAAACATTGCAACAGCTAGAGTTAGTGGATTGCCACAGGAAATAGAGCTTTCCAGACAGGTTGTCAGTTTCACAGCAATAGTGACAGCATGCACACATCCCATGCAAGCTCAAGCCAGACAAAAATCTCACCAAGACATGGGGAAATAAGGAAGGAATCCCAACCAAAAACGAAGGAACTTTTGGCAACTGATGGCTGCTGGGAGGGGAAGAGACACTTTTGTAGGGATGGTACTCTTGATAGGTTGATCAGGATCCTGTGGATAGACCCATATTGAGTGACAATTGGGGACACATATCAAACTGTGTAATCTTTATATAGAGAGTGTATTTCTCATTGTACATATAGTGGAGAACGCTTTAATTGGGCAGGGGCCATTGGGGAATATGAGGATGGGGGAGGGTATCTAAATATCAAATTACATTGTAGGAAAATCATAAGAATTCAATTAAATTTAAAAAAAAATACAGACATTGCTGAGCATGGTAACACATGCCTTTAATCCCAACATTTGACAAGTAGAGCTAGGTAGATCCCTTTGAGATAAAGACCATCCTAGTCTCATAATTCATTCCAGACCTAATCAGGTTATAGGAAGACCCTGTCTCAACCAAAAATACAACAAAATAAAGAGAAGAACACATACATTACAACAGAAATGACTGGGCACATAGCATGGCCATTTACCAAATATCATATAGAGATGGAAAAACATCAATATTCAAGCCAAACAGATAATTTAAATTTGGTCAAGAGAACATATATCAGAATGTTAAGAATAAGAGTCATCTCTACTGTGCCAGAGAACTTTAGCATAAACTTGACACACCTGGGTTGATGGAGCCTCAACTGAGGAATTTCCTCTATTGTTCTGGCCTGTGGCCATGTCTGCCGGGCCTGTTATTGATTGTTGAGTGATGTGGGAGGGCCCAGCCCACTGTAGGTGATACCACTCCTGGACCCTTGGGCCTGTGTTGCATAAGAAGGCAGCCTGAACAGGGGCCAGGAGAGCAAGCCAGTAGCAGCATTCTTCCGTGGCCTGTGCTCCAGCTCCTGCCTCCAGGTTCTTGCCTTGAGTTCCTACTTTGGGCTCTCTGATGAACTCTGATCTGGGAGATATAAGCTGAATAAACCCTTTCCTCCCCAAGTCGGTAGTGGACAGAGTGTTTTGTCACAGCAATGGAGAAACAAACCAGGACATCTACTTTTAAAGAGACATTAATACTATTTTTATTTCTGACCTGAAATTTGTCATCATTCCAAAAAGTCATGGAACACATTTTCAGATGCTATTTTTCTGGGTACATACTTTTCTTGTACACTCAAAATTAAATTCATAGTATGTGCATATTCAAATAAGCACATACATTGTCACAGCAATAGAGAAACAAACCAGGACATCTACTTTTAAAGAGACATTAATACTATTTTTATTTCTGACCTGAAATTTGTCATCATTCCAAAAAGTCATGGAACACATTTTCAGATGCTATTTTTCTGGGTACATACTTTTCTTGTACACTCAAAATTAAATTCATAGTATGTGCATATTCAAATAAGCACATACTATTCTCTATAGAGAAATGTGCTGTGTCCACAAACAGTATATAATTTGAAGATGTCAGACAAAATCAAATGCAACACTATGGATAAACTAGAGAATACAGAGATATACAAAATGAGGTAGACAGGGCAAGTAGATACATTTATTTTATTAAAAATGATTTGACTCTCAGGCTATAAATTAAAGTAGCAGCAAATCTGAGAAGGATCAGAATTCTTGGCAGCAGTATAGAAAATCATCATAGTTACTAAGCAGATGGCTATTGATGTAGTTCAGTGGTAGACTGCCTGCCTAACAGAAACAAGACCCTAGTTTCAATGCACAGTATTACACAATTACTGTGCAAAATCTTATTTAGCTTTCTTGTCAAATATTTAATGAGTATGTTGAATAATTAATTATGAGAAATATTAAAATCTCAAAGCTTGAGAACTTCTTTCCTATTTTACATATAAATTTAATTTGTTGCTCTGCACTTAGAATTGACATCCATTTAAAATTTTGTAAATTAACAACTGCAGGGGGCTGGAGAGAGAGCTCAGCAGTTAAGAGCACTGACTGCTCTTGTAGAGGATCTGGGTTTGATTCCTAGCACCCACATGGTGGATAACAGCCATCTGTAACTCCAGTTCCAGGGGAACCTGACAACTTCTTCTGACCTCGCAGGCATTGCATGACATGCGTGCACTTACACATATTCAGGAAATACACGCATACACATAAAATAAAAGTAATAAATAAAATATTTTACAAAAAACACAATTGTTTGGTAACATCTCCGTGCCTTGATTTGTATTTTTAAAACTATATTATAATTTATGTACTTGATATATAATTAAATCCTTAATAATTAAATACAACTGCAGTATACTATAGTGTCAGAATGAAGTTATGTCTTAAGGTATGCTAAATTTAAATGCATCCAGTAATGATTTTTTTCTTCATTTTGCTAATAAATGATTCATTCATAAATTTTTTGTTTGAAAGTCATTAAGGGATCTTTGCTGTATGGGCCAGAATATTTTCATGTGAACAAAAAGACTTAAACAAAATATAGCTTGCTCTTCTACAAAATATTATATGATAAGAGAGGCACAGGAACTACAGAATATAAACATAACCTGAGGTTTATAAGACCTTATTTAGGGACATCCTTTGTGGTTTTCTAGTGTTTCATTCAGCTTGACTTTGCAGACAAATTTTCAGCCATAGGTCTAAATAATAATCTCATTATCATTGCAATTTTAAGCATAATTTCTGCTAAATTTGCTTCTTGATTTCTAAAGTTTCATGTATAGTCAAACCACCTATCTTTCCCCAGTTTCTGGAAATCCCCTCCCAATTCCCTAAAAGCTTCATGACTATGTACATAGGATTAGCATAAGATTTATCTTTGACTCATGAATTCACAGATCTCTGAGAGTTCTGGCACTTGGAGGCTCAACTGACTGACATGTACTTGCTCCCTGAGGAGAGCATTTTTTCTCTTATCTCAATAAATCTTCTACTTGAATCTCCTCTATGTCTATTCATGAATGAATTCACAAAAGAGACCAAGAAGTTTAGTGACACATTATGTTTTTATTTGAGGACTAAATGTATGAACACCAAAATTTCCTCTTCATGGAAGCTAACCCAAAACTGATAACATCTGAAATTGCTGACACAGTAATCTGGATGACCATTAACTTTGTTATAATTTAATTCCAATATGAAATGATAAGCTTACCTACTGTAAGAAACTATGAAGAAACAAAAGAAAGGAAGAAACCTACCTTTACGAAAAAAGTATTTTTATCGGGGAACAAATCTCAGAGGGAATTTCCCCAAGACCCCGGCCAGAAAAGATGGTAACACCCTCCTGGCCCTGCATCCAGATGGGAAGTGATCTGCCTTATAAACTCAGTTTTATGTTTTTTCTTTTTCCTTCTTTTGGGGAGGGGAGAGGGATTGAAGTTGGGTCATGTCTGGAGGGGCAGGCGCCGAGGAGAATTCAGCATTTGGTTAGGGCAGTTAAGGGATAATCAGCAGCCATACAGGACTCTCCTTCAGGGTGTTCCTTGTGGAGGTACATTGTAAGATTCTTGGTTGCAGAGAAGTGGCCAGAAAGTCACAGATGTGACTCTTTTTTCATGGAATTCTTTGTGCTTCACAGGGAATACTGAATATTCCTCCTTTGTTTTAGCTAATCCTTCCTCCCAGTTTCCTTTACACTTTACCCTTGCACATCAAAAAGATGTTGATATACTTGTACAGAGAACATTCAGTTTTCTTCCTATATTTGATTTAAGTCTACTAAATGAAAAGAGACATTTTCTTTTTTGAAGCATAGGCTCTATATAAAGAAAAAAGGTGACAAAATAAGGGTAGCAGTTTCTTTGAGGAAATAACAAATTTAAAACAGGTTGGAGGTCCAGGTGTAAATAATGGTCATAAAGGTTATGGCATGAAATAGGAACAGATAACACTTTTGTTGTATCACAAGAGAAATGTGAGACTATGTATCAGAAGAGAAGTCAAAAGAGCTTTTGTTGATTTTTCTTTTGCTACAGAATTTTGTTTGGTTGTTTACTTGAGACAGGGTCTCCCTGTAGCCCCAGATGTCCTGGAACTCCCTGCATCAACCAGGCTGGCCTCCATCTCACAGAGATAGACCTGCCTCTGCCTCCCAAGTGCTGGGATTAAAGAGATATGCCACCAAGCCCAGCTTGGTACAGACTTTTACATATACTAAAATCTTATGATTTACGTATTAAAAGTATGCATTAAAAGCCCGAAAATCTTCTAATTCTTATAAATCTAGAGGTAGGAGAGCTACAGGAGGAAAATTAAGTGCAATAACAATAGATATCATCTTAATGTTATTTCTCAGTCAAAGATACACATTATGGAACAACAACATCCTCAGCAGAGAGGATCAAACTGCATGACTCTAAGAGCCAGAGGGGAGCCTAAGCACCACAATAGGCCTCAGGCTTTCCCGTGTTCATTGCATGTGTAATCTGAGAGGGTCGCAATGCACAGATATTGGTCAAATATTAATATTTGTCTGAGAGTGTTGGTCCAAGGATATGAGATTGTTCTCAAAATGTGAGTGGATCTATGGATCTCTACCAATCACTTAAAAGGAACAGAGAAAGGAAAGAAGGAGGCAGGGGTAAGAAATGAACTTGGGTTAGAGTATAAGATGGGAAGGGAGTAGATAGGTTGGGGAGAGGGAGAAGATGGAGAAAGATGCTGAAGGAAAGGAAACACACACACACATAATAAAATACTATTTATTTTTGTTTCTTTGAAAACTTCATAAAATGTATTTTGATAGTATTCACCTACTAACTTCTCTAATATCTTGCTCCCTTCCACACCAACTCAACTTTGTGTCTTCATTTTTATTTTTAAACTCATCAAGTCCAATTTGTGCTACCCATGTACATACTCTTGGGTGTATTGCCAACAATAGTGCATGGCCAGTATAACAGGAGTCACACACTTAAACAAGATGCTCCCTGTCCAGCAGCTATTAATTGTCAATAGCTCCTCAGCTAGAGGTGGATTCAGGCCTACCTCCCACCTATGTCTGTTACCTTGTATTCCTCTACTACCTCTAGCTCTTAAAGTTTTTTCTTCCATGATTGTTTTAAGTCAGAGAAGGGTTATAGTGTAGATTTCATTATTTATGGCTGGGCATTACTTAATCTTCAATTTTCTACTTGTTGACCAGAAGTAGTTCTTTAAATAGTATTCTTAAATTGAGAGCTTTTTCTTATCATGCTTACCAGTGTCATGCATTTGATTTACCTCAGAACTGAATCAACAGCATTTCCAGAGTCCTAATAAGCCTGCCACTCAGATCTTTGACTTGTCTGGTTCATAAAGGTGTGAATCATCAATCATTATTATAAATCTCATGCTATGGTTAGAAAATTCTCATCAACTCATGCTAGGGACTGGAAAGATGGCCCAGAGGTAAGGAGGACCGGATGATCCTACAGAAGACCTGGATTCAAATTCAAGTACCCACAGAGTGGCTGGCAACTACCCCATAACTCCAGCTCCAAGGGATCCTACAGCCTCTTCTCAATTCTCTGGCCACTGCAGGACACAGGTACACTTACATATATAAGTAATATATACACACATATCATATATATTCAGATATTGCACTCATATACATAAAATAAAAATAAAGTTAAAAAAAAACTCATTCTGTAATGTAACCCTTATGGTGAGGTCATAAGAGGCAGGACATTTAAGAGGTAGTTAGGGTATGAAGACTCTGTCCTCATGAATAGATTGATCTGTCACTGGATTAAGGTGTTCACGGGTTACCTATGAATGGTTTTGTTATAAGATCAAATTTGGCTCTATCTCAACATTTGAGGCTCAGAATCACCGTGGAACTCTAAAGAATACCCACATATAAAGAAACTTGCACCAGATGCAGAACCTCAAACCTAGGTCACCCAGTGTCCAGAATTTACTGTTGAATAAACCCCTATGTTTTATATTTAAAAATCTCATTATAGCATCTTGCTGTCCTCCTCCATGAATGTTACTAAGAGAATCTCTCAATAAAAGACAGCCCATCATCTCTCTAAGATTTGCATAGTTTTCAAAACAAATACAGAAAATCAGTTATATTAAAATAAAAAAAGTAAGGACTCTAGGTCACTGAAGGCTTGCTCATGTGAGCCTGTGGCAGTGGTGGCATTGAGCATTGGACCCACATGAGCTCAATTAAATAAGGCCCCAAATGGTAGGTGAGAAACACGTGACAGCCCAGCACTAGATTGAGAACTACTTGAGACTGATTGCTGCTGTGTAAGGGAGAGTATGACTTACATACAACCACTGGATGGGCTGACTAGACTCCAGTGGACACATTTACAATGAAGGACATTTGGGTACAAACACCTGAATGAATAGGACTCAGCATGCATGGCAGAGTGCATAAGGTTCAATGGGGGGATAGTGGGAGGCATGGACTGGGGAGGGGTCTGGATTTGAGAGGAAAATGTATGAAATTTAAAATATCAATGAAATAAAGTGGAAAAAAAATAATCCAATAAGCAAGCTTACTCTGTCATGGTGGGACATGTACATAATCTCAGCAGTTAATTGATTGAAAGAGAATATGTGTTACAAATTGAGGTCAGTAAGTTCTACATAGCTTTTTTCATGGCACCCAGGATTATATAATGAAAAATGTATCTCAAAAAACAAGAAGAAAGCAAGGAAAGGAAAAGGAGGAGGGAGAGAAGGAGGCAGGAAGAAAAGGAATAAAGGAAGCAGGAAGGAAGGAAGGAAGGAAGGAAGGAAGGAAGGAAGGAAGGAAGGAAGAAAGGAAGGAAGGGAGGGAGGAAAGGAAGGCAGGCTAGTAGCAATAGGCCTAGCACGACATTGAGAAAAAAATAGGACATCTCCTAGAGATCTTCCTTCATTATAAATTTAACATGCAGGAATGAGTGTAGAAGTAGTTAGGAGGAAACTATAGATAGAGAAAAAAATTCTTACAGAATGATAAAATGAAACAATCCAGAACTCTTCAAATTCTTCCAGGAATGAAGAAAGCTTGTACAATTTGTGTGGCTGAATCAGGATGAGCCTCTGGAAGGTCTGAATAACAGGAGAGTGTGGGAGGAGCAGGCAACATACGTACTTAAGAAGACAAAGGCTGTTATTCTAAGCATAATCTGCAAGTATAAGATTTTATATGACTCCACAACAAAATTAACTTGATAATAAAAAAATGAAGTTAATAATTATAGTATTCAAACAAGAAATGAAGCAGTGATCAGTAATTAAACTACAGCATATGGTGGATTGGTTATTTTAACAGCATTGGGTACTGAAAAATGAACACATTGAGGTTTATTTAACCAAATCTCCTGATCCATTAGCTATAAAGCATACAATTAAATCAAGACTGAAACAAAAAAGTGCTTTGCAGCTTGTGTAGCATGGAAAAGATAGGTAACCAGGAAGATCAATTACTGTATCCTGGAGGAGACACATAGCATAGAATTAGAGAATTAACAAAAAATGAGAGATCATTACTGTACCTGAGGAATGGCAGAGAAAAACACCTAGTGAGAGCAGACAAAATACTGACTGTATTACCACTAAACACAGTTGTAAGTGAAGGCAAAAAATTATTAGGAATCTGATTTTGATTTATAGGATGAAGCTTTTAAAGAAATGAGTGTGTGATGGGAGTGTTGGCACCATAGTTTAATCACAGCACCCCAGAGGCAGAGGCAGGAGTATTCCAGGGTAGCCTAGTCTACAGAGTGATTTCCAGGTCAGTTGCAGGGAGACCCTGTCTCAAAAAGACCAAAACTCAAAAAATAAAAATGCTTAAAAAAAAAAAACAAAAAACAATCATGGTGTTTACAGCATTTGGGAGGCAGAGGCAGAGATAGGCAGATCACCTCTCTGTGGAACTGTGGGAAGCCTGGTGTACATAGGAAGTTCCAGTCCAACTAGGACTACAGGTAGAGCCTGTATCGAAGGAAAAATAGAAAAAAAGAAAAAAGAATACTAACTATTAGAAACAATCCAGTATAAGAGGGGAGAAATGCATAAGAAGCCCCAACTTCCCCAACCTCCCACACATAGTTGAGAAACTAGAAACTGGGAGAGGTGAATTGGTGTGGTCCTTTGAATGGGAATGTCCTTCATAGGCTCCAAGTATTTGAATATTCTGTCCCCAGTTGGTGCTGCTGATTTGGGAGGTCTTAGAATGTGTGACCATGCTGAAGGAAGCAGGTGACTGGGGACCAGCTTACCAGGTTCTTAAGCCTTGTCCAATCTCTAGTCACATTCTTCTTCCTGTGCCTACTTGAAGATGTGAGACTGTAGCTTCTGCTCCTACTCCAAGCACCTCTGCTGCCATGTCATGATGGACTCTTACCCCTTGGAACCATAAGCTAAATAAACTCTTCATTTATAAGTTCTTTGGTCATGGTGTTTCTATCACAGCAACAAAAACTAACTAATACAGTTGGTTTTCTTTAAGGAAGTGACTATTGACAGGTTGACCATGCTCCAGGGGATGGACTTACATAAGAGAACATTTGGAGACACAAACTTGGCTCAATAGAACTTAACATATATAACAGTGGGGAAATATGGGGGGGGGTGCAGGTAGGAGAGTTGGTCAAAATAAGATGAAGATGTATGTGTGAAGCACACAAAAAATGAATTAGAAAAGTAATTATCTTTAGAAATAATTGCAACAGATTTGCTTTTCTAAAGACTTCTTCAGTTGTCGCTAAGAAATTAAGAGGAAAAGAAATTCTAGAAGAAATATCTAATGAGACACTTTTTTTTCAAGAAACATAAGTTAATAGAGTAAGAGTGATCCAAGTTGAATGCAGGAGAAAATTAATACTCTTAAAATATATGATTTGGCTATTGGCATAAAAATATCATGGTGAGTTTATAAATTAAACTCTGTATTAGCTCTCTATCTATACTTAGAATTTATAGGGCAATATATATAGAGAGAGTCTTGGACTTCTATTAAAACTACCAGCAGAAATAAAATCCTATATATTAGAAAAAAGAAAATGGACACAATAATGTTAATCTTGATTATGAACAATGAACATGGGGACATTTATATATTTCCGTATTTTTTCTTTTGGTATGTGTTTAACTTCAATTTTAATGTAAAAAAACAAATAAAAAAGAATGTCAAAACAGAGAAATAAGTGTGGTCATTTATGTGTAAAGTCTTGGTAGTTCTAAGAGAACTTCTTTGGAAAAGTGATTTTCTGCCATTGAGTTGCTCCAAAGTTACAGTTTGTTTTTTCTTTTTCTATACATATAACCAAGTCTACAATGTTTAAATGGAACAAGGCCTGCCTGGAGTGCTCCTGAAGGCAAGAAGAAATGATGCTTTCCAAAACCACCCAATAATTCTGCTGCCTACAATTATTGTGTGCTTGTTCATTCAGAGTAAAAAAAAAATACTTGGAAGAAAGCTGAAATTTTCAAATTAAAATAAAATTAACATTCAAGAGCTAAGTTTCAGCATCATTTAAAATTTGGAAACTATGGGATTAGTGTACCTATCACCAGTCAGGTACATACATTTCTAGGCTAGCCAGCAATTAACAATGGAGAATAAATAAGGACACAGAAATGTACATTCTTGGCATTATTTAAAGCAACCGTTGAAATTCCAGAGCTTATTACTTATTAGAGGTGCTGAGAAAACATTTCCACACAATCTTTTATTCTTAAGAGTTAAGTTTTGTGTTCTGCTTTCCAATACATATTAGAGACAGGTGCTGGTTAAATTGATTGCAACCTGACATTAAAAGAAATAAAAAAAGTGACTTTGGAACATTATTGTAAAAACGTAAGACTCCCCTTCACATTGCACAAAAATGACTGCTGTTGCATTCACGAAGTATTGAAATATCAGGTCAGAAAACAAAAGCATATAGTCAATGTAAAATAATGTCTTAAATTACAGCATGAGATATTTGAATAAGACTAAGAGAAACTTTAAAAAATATGCATATGAATTTATTGCTTCATGTATTTTAGGTAAGTACACCCGTGTTGTGTAATGCCCACTTATGTCAGAAGAGGTGTCAAATTGTGCAGGAACTGAAAGTACTGATGATTGTTACCCAAAACATGGGTGCTAGAAATTGAACCCATGTTCTCTGTAAGAGCAGACAGTGCTCTTAACTTCTGAGCTATCTCTCTGACCCCATTATAAACATTTTAATCTAGTCTTCTTTTGAATATTTTTTGTAACCATACAAATAATATAAAATTAGAGAAAATTTCACAACTTGATAGTCAATGAATTGGGTATGAGATAAACACAGAAAACTACAGGTACATTTTGGAGCTAGTTAAGCAGAAAGCCAGAACTGAGGGAATCAACTATAACTTGAGGTACAGCTTGACACTGTAATTCTAGATGGTCAGAATGCCTTTATCATCAGAGAGTCTTCAAGCTGCAGTTAAGAACTTTCTTGCTGTGTCAGAAACTCAAATACCAGGACATTTCCCAATAGCCACTCATGTATCCTAAAGGACTGTTTCCTAGAAAGATCCTATTTTTATTATATTATTATAATAAAATGATATGTATTTTGGTTTTGACAGCCCTTGTGGGATTTTTCAATTTTCTCATTTGAAGAAATACCGTATCTGATCTGAAATACCATAGTTGATCTGATTCGCCATGATTTGGGAGCAAAATAGGGTCACCCCATCCATATGTATATGACACTCATCTGATGAATATTCTTAAAAACTTCATCAGTTTCCACAAAATAGAGCTCAGTGGTGGCTTCTCCAATTTTATTCTTGGATCAGCTCACTCTCTGTCTGGAATCTCTCTTGAACATCCTGTCCTACACATAGTCTTGTTAAATAGATTTCTTCTTACACTCTATAGTTCCAGGCTGAATTACTTCCTTGTGTAAGACAAGAGCTAAGGAGAAATATTCATCTGCTGAGAGTTGTATGATTGACTGTATTATGAATAATTTCACTGCAAATAATACATGTCAGTAATATCAAACAAACTAAAATTGGTGAAATGGGGGTGATACTCAGCACTGCTGTCCAATAAAGGAAAGAGAAAAAACTAAATAACAGGATTTTTGTCAGTTTTTTTTTAGATATGGATTTAGCAGGCACAATGGGATATAGAGGGAACTTTTCTGACTTGACCTGTTACAACATCTCAGATATATAGTAAAGCAAGCATGCATTCTGTCTTCCTAGTTAAGCATTACTGTCAGGAGGTGAGATCATGAGAGGAAAGAGATCAAGTTACATGAACTCTATAATTTCTTTCTATAGTCAGTTGAAGGGCCACAAGGCCCTAGTAAATCACGAGAAAGAGCATCCTGACTACATTGTCTTCATGATACCCTGCCCGGGAGATGTGCCTATATCAGAAGAAGCTATCAAAGATCTGTGGAGAATATGGTCGCACTTAAATGAGATTCATACAATAAATCATAATTTATTTCAAAATATTTAAAAAGTAAACTTACCAGTTACCTTTCTTTTTCCAAACAACCTCCTTAAACTCAAATAATTTTCATGTGTAAAAGGAGATAAAGACAAATATGGCTCTGGTTCTATTATTCTTAAAATGGCACTGAAATTTGAAATGAGCAACACATTGAAACAAGTGGTAGATAAAGAACATAAAGTACAGGAGGCGGGAGAGATGACTCGGGGATTAAGAGCTCTGGCAGCACTTGCAGAGGAACCAGTTTCAAACTTCAGCACCCACGTGTCGGTTAACAACCATCTGTAATTCCAGTTCCAGGGGATCTGCCTCCCTCTTCTGTCCTCCATGGGCATTGCATGACATTGGTGCACTTAGCATACAAGCAGGCAATATACTCAAACACATAAAATAAAATTTAAAAAAATTAAAAGACTTTAAAATACAACAGGAATTATTTCAGAGCACTTAACACAATTACAAAAACATAATTTTTATAATGTCAAAACATCATTAAAAATTGAATTTTGCCAGGCGTGGTGGTGCATGCCTGTAGTCCCAGCACTTGGGAGGCAGGGACAGTCAGATCTCTGTGAGTTCAAGGCCAGCCTGGTCTACATAGTGAGTTCCAGGGCAGCTAGGGCTACAGGGAGGCCCTGTATCAAAAAAAAAAAATTGAATTTCACAGGTATCTATACATAAGTAAGCTTACAAGGGTAATTTTAGAAGAAAAGAAATGAAATGAAAATTCATGATTAGGATTCATTAAAGTCATGGAGGACTCCCTAATAAAATTATACTCACATATTTGCTGAAATTTGTCAAAGAATTGAGTATGGTGACTCCAGACTGTATTAACAGACTCTGGAGACTGAGACAAAAGGAGCATGTTCAAGAACCACCTGGGCTACAAGGTAATACCTAATCTCAAAGCAAAGGAAACAAATCAGTTACCACCAGCTACACCACCACAGCAATAACTGCAACCCAAAGTCAGTTAAAAATGTTTTCATGGACATGAACATAGTTTGAACTGTAGAGGTAATTCAGTGTTAGAATGCTTGCCAGGGATATGCAAAGCCTTGAATTTGTCCCCTTTCCTAATCATCCCCTCCTCTAAAAAAGAAAAGGTATATTTTAGGAAGTAACATAAAAGGAAAGTAGAAAGAATGATAAAAATTACTAGGGAAATAACTATATTCAAATAAATGTATGTGACTTTTGATTATTCAAAAATATTACATTTTTCCATATAGCTGATAGCCAATTAATTATGTTACTATTTTATATTCTCTGAAGAAAAATTTTCTATTACTGTAATATTTGGACTAACTACAGCATTAACTTCTAAGGACTTCCATTTGTCCAAGAGTGTACATCATGTAAAACTAATGATCAATTATGATTTTATCAACCATGAAGTTCTAATTGTGATACATTAATATGGTCTGCAATTTGGTCATTATTATATTAGGCAATTAAAAAGTACTCACAGATTATGGTATGAGAAACAGAGTTTGTTCATATATTCTAATTTTAAAGAAAAATAGATAGCTAAATTTAAAAAATAATCAATGCCTGGCAGATAATTGGCAAAGGACACTAAATGAGAGACCAAGAATCTGAGAAGATAATAGACATCCTATATTTTGAAAGTTGAGGAAATTTAATTATTCTTTCCTGACCTGGTTAGATCCCAGAGTTATGATTAAAACTCATTAGAGCATGCAATATTCCCTAAGCAACTTAAATAAGTGCATGAACCACTGGCCACCACAATAGCTCTAAAGCTGTCCATATTCTTTCTCTACATTTTTCCAGCCTGATCCAGAGGTTTGTCGTCAAAGAATGTTTGTTGTACGTAAGACACCTTAGGAAATTGCTTTGAAATTCTATAGAACAAAATTATTTTTTAACCACACCATCTTTTCAGTAACTATCTGGTGCTTCTTTTCAACTTCATATGAACACGTTCATGTTTAAAACTCCACACATTATGTCAAAGGTATGTAGGTGTGCTTTCTACTTTCCTTGCTGAATGACAAAGCAATGGGAAATCATTTACATTTTTTTTAAACCTGACATCTTTTTAAAAATATTTTATTATTTTATTTTATGTGTATGAGTGTACATGAGTGCCCGCATGTAGGTAAGTGTACCCATGTCCTGCAATGCCCATGGAGGACAGTAGAAGCTGTTGGACCCCCTGGAACTGGAGTTACAGACAGTTGTTAGCTGCCATGTGGGTGCTGGGATTTGAACCCGGGTCTTTTGCAAGAACAGTCAGTATTCTTAACCGCTGAGCTATCTCTCCAGCCCCTCATTTACTTTTTTATGTTAGGAAAATTTTTCATCATTTTGTAATGACACAACGTGATGGAGTATGTTCAGAGTATTGTATATCATCTGCTGCACAGTATTCATGTGCAGGCATGACATGAATAACAATAATAAATTATCTATTAATTGGCTTTGTAAGAAGATATTTCTAAACTATGCTATTATATGTTCCACAGAACTATAGATTTTTGTTTTCAGACAAATAGAAGGGGTCATGTCCTTTAAAGTTGTTTATGTGTTTGTTTAGGGGATGAATAGGAAAAATTATTGTTTATGGTTATTCTTAGAAAAATGTCATAGGTTTGAAAAATCTGAAAGAATTTTGTTTTTCCTTACTATCTCAACTTCTAAGTTTTTAAAAGTCAAGAGTACTTTTGAAGTACGTCCATTTTCAGGAAGTCAGTCATTTTGGATTCCCTTGAGTTACATAAAGACCCAAAAGCAGTTTTACCTAATTTGCTATCATCTTCTGTGTTGGTGACAATTAGTCCTTATTATTCCCTAATGGAGCAATCAATTTTAGGTGACTATGTTAGCTATCCTAAGTGGTAAGCTTGTATAGGTTTTTACCTTACTTTTCAAAACAAATTTACTGATATAGCCTAAAGATACATTCTAGCGTTATAAGTGGCAATCATTTCAATTTGTTTTTGTTAATGCGCTCTTAAATTTGTTTCATTCCTCTTCTTTAGAATATCTGTCTTATTTTATTTTATCTGTATAAATATGTGTTTTATTTTTTTAAATGCTGCTGTGTCAGTTCTTGAAATTATTTTTAAGTTAAAGAAAATTATTAATATCAAAGCTCCTTTAATCTTGTTAAACTTACTTGAACCATGTTCTTTATTCAAAGATGAGGATTTGTTGCATATTTCTTGTGATCAGTGTGTATTTCTACAGAGAAGTGTTTCAGCATTTCTTCTTCAAAAACAACAAAAGAACAATAAAAATAGAACACATGTTTAATTAAAATTCATGCATAAATAATGGAAAATTATAAATACTCTGAAATTTAAAATTAAAGTCTGAGAAAACAGGATACAGAAAAGAATTCATAATAACATTGAGATTAATGAAGAAAATTATTTTTTGTTTTTAAAAGAAAAATGAGCACATTCACATTTAGTATTTATTAATTACTATGAACTACATGAGGAAGACAGTAATGAGTACAAATCTCTATTTGAGAGTTTTTTACTTCTTTTTTTTTAACCTGTATGCATGCATTGCCTGCATGTAGGTAAGTCACCTGTGTTGTGCAGTGCCCGTGGAGGACAAAAGAGGCTGTTTGATCTGCTGGAACTGGAATTATGGGCAGTTGTTAGCTGCCATGTGGGTGCTGGGATTCGAAATCAGGTCTTCTGCAAGAACAGCCACTGTTCTTAACGGCTGAACCATCTCTTCAGCCCTGCTTTTAATTCTGAGAATTGAAAAATATAACTACTCTTGGAATTACTTACAAATATATGTGCAAAGTAAGATTAAGAAACATGAATACACACATATACACACAAACACATGCACATACATATGCTTACTTGTACATATACACATGATAAAACAAAACAAAATTACTATACCACATAGAAAGTGCATTTCTCTCATAAATATGAAAAATATGCATCCATGGAAGTCAGATGCTTATTCTTCATTCCTATAGTAATATCTTCCTTGAAAAACCACTTATTATTTAAGACTATAAATTATCATTCCTTTACCTACAGGGAGAAGTTGGTTTACATCTTATGTAAAAGGCATGCATGTTGAAAATTATTTGGATCAGTGTGTTTCTTTATTGACCTGCAAACATATTTGTCAATTTACCTGCATTTGTATGTCTGAAAATTAAATTTAATTTTAAAAATTAAGCATCATTTAATAGTGTCATCAAATACTGAATAAAATTTTGAATCTGCCAGTTTAAGGTCACAGTTGGTTACATGTGTGTGCTGCATTTCAGGAATAGCTGAAGAAGGCCTTTTTTTACTTCCTATGCTACATCAGGAAAGGACATTGTTAGCTAATTACTAAGGTATTTAAAGAAAAAAATTAAAATAGGATGCAATGTTAAAGCACACGTTGACTGTACTTTAGTGATGATATGTATACAATTACTCATTCTTGAAAAACTGTTGTTAGAGATCGCGCTTTGCCATTTCACTTTACTGCTTGATTGTCGCTCATCTCCAAGCTCTGTTAAACCTAGTGAATTTCAAATTGATTTTCTCTGCCTCTAGATGCCAGAGAAAAAGAGAGAGCAGTACTGAATTTAAAATTGCACTCACTGTTTACACTAGTGAAATTGATGAATAAATAGTCAAGCTAAATAGTGTTCAACCACATGGGTAATAAAAATTCATTGGGACAAATATTAATAACAGCAGCTGCAGAAGAAATCATATTGGGTAACCGTAATTTCAGTCTCTCTTTTTATCTTCTTCATGGAAATATTCACTGAGTGTTTACAAAGTTTGTTGCATGTTCTTGAATTAACATGAACTTCTTTACAGCACTCAACACATTTTATTTCACTAATTGTTTTTATCAAGACTGGTGAAATGTTTGAATGTGTTCCCACCTCCTCCATCCAAACGTAAATCTTATGCAGTGAGATCTAAGTCTGTCTTTTTAAAATGTATATTTTTATTTAATTTTTGTGCATTTCATACAAAGCATCTTAATCATATTTATACCCCTTCCCCCATCCACATCCATTCTAGCCCTAACCACCAGTAGATTTCAAACATTCTGTCACATACATTAAGGCCTAATGAGTCCCTAATTGGACTTAAAGTCCACTCAGTGGGAGGGAACTCATGCGTGACACTGTAAATATAGTCAAATACACCTGTTTGGAGAGGTCATGATCTTAGATAAAACCCTAAGTCTGTCACATCCCTAGACATACTTAACTTCATATTGTATACTAAACCATTATCCTTATCCTTAAAGGTAAACATGTCTAATTTTTTATATGAAAAACTCTAACCCAATAAACTTTTCTAAAAAATGTTTTATTTATTATTTTTATTTTATGTGTATGAGTGTTATGCCTGCATGTAGGTAAGTGCACCTGTGTCGTACAATGCCCACGGAGAACAGAAGAGGCTGTCAGATCCCCTGGATCTAGAGTTACAGGCCGTTGTTAGCTGCCATGTGGGTGCTGTGATTTGAACTGAGTCTTCTGCAAGAACAGTCAGTGTTCTTAACTGCTGAGACATCTCTCCAGCCCCTAATCCAATAACCTTTTAAACAATTTGTATTGAAATGATGATTAAATAAGAATTATAAATGAATGCATAGATAAATTATGATGTTAATTCCTGGATTCATTATGTAGGCCCCAAGTATGAGTTTATTAAGAATTTGCAAGAATAAAAATTTTACAGGGAGGTTTTGTGGTCTATGGTATTTTGGTAAAAGTTTTCTCAGAAGTAACACCAAAATCAGCCTTGAAACTAAAAGAAAGACATGGTAAATGATGTAGCAATGAGAGAAATGACTCTACCTTAGAACATGAATATGAGATCATTCAGTATATCATTAATACTTTATTTTATATTTTATTATGTTGCATGCCATCTTTTAGTAGCTTAAAAATTACACAACACAGGATAACATTGTCCTGGCCACCCATTACCCAATTTATGTTCTATGAAATGAACAAATGATTCTAATATTTTCTACCTATAGAAAACTCAATTTTTATAAAAATGAAAGTAAATGAAGGATGGAGTTTAGACTTTTTTTCGTGTTTGTGTGTGTGTGTATGTGTAAGTTTGTGTGTGGGTACTTTTGAGTCTCTAAATATATATGCATGTGCTGATACTGACTTGGAGAGGATAGATAATGACTTTCCATGTTTTTCTCAAAGATTTTCTACCTTTTATATTAAGGCAGGTTTTCATTTGAACCTAGAACTGTCTATTTGTTTAATCTAGGTAGTCAAGTCATTCCTCAAATTCTACCATGTATTCCTCCCTTGTGCAGGGATTACAGGGAGACTGACAGATATAGATGCTGGAGCAATGACTCAAGTCATCACCTTTATACAGCAAGCACTTTACTCACACTGTCATGCATCCAACCAAGAGGTGAGACTTCTGTACAAAAAATACAAAATGCTTTTGCAAGTTCTTTCTCAATGCAACAATTAATTGGAAGACCACAATTTATTTAGTATGTCATAGAAAGAGGCATATCTGTTGTATTTTCTCAAATTCATTTTCAGTGCATTGCTTTCATAATGTGATCATTTGCATATCAGAATGTGTCCTATGTTTCCTTTTAAAATGAGAAACAGATGTACACAACAGTTTTTCTCTTTATACAATATATAATCTATCCTGACACTAGCCACTTCTGTCCTCTACAGTTTGACCTGCTTGACACATCTTTACATATCGATGTATCATTAAACAGTAGGACCTTTGTCCTTAAAGATACTAGTGACTTTCATTTTGCTAAGTTTAAAGGTTATACTAATTTTCATGCTTAGAGTGTGTGAAGTTCCTGCAGAACTTTTCCTCTCACTCTTTTAATTTTTTAGATAATATGCAAATACATAAAATTATGACTTTGAATGAGTATGTGGCATGGGATATTTTTGAGACAAAAATCAGTATATAGTGGTTAAACCAGGTTAATAATTCTCAAATATTTATAACATCTTTTTGGTTTTAATTTTTACATATTAGTTTATGAAAGGACACTTTATATGTTTTCATGTCTGGACAGTCTACTTTGGAACAGAACAGGAGAAATCCTTACTCTAACTTAAGTAGTTGTTACCTGGTAACCACTGCAGAAATTTTCCCCATTTTCCCCCTCCATTGGTCTTTGTTATTTTGGTCCCAATTAGCATTGGATCAAAGTTTTAGAAATGATAGTTATTTATTTGAGGTGTTTCCTGTTTTGTGAATGAACAATGCTTGTCATAAACATCTCTCTTAGTATTTACTTATTAACAAGGTTTTATACATTGTGTTCTATGAATTTAAAAATATTGACATTTGTTTCATCTACTGAGCATTTGAATGTGCTTTTTGAAAATTAATTTATTTTTATTAGGTAGATTCATACATGTATATGATGAATTTTTGTCTTCTTAACCTCATTATGCAGCCTCATGCATCTTCCCTCTCATTAAAATCTTTCATCTTCTCAAGTTGCTTCTTACTTCCATGTCTGCTGTGTGTGTGACACACTGGGTTTAGAAAGGATTGCCTATTTTAATGTAATAACTTTATTAGATGATTATTCAGTGGCAAGAATTAAACACTCTGCAAATTATTTAAAGGAAAGCGTTTTCCAGAAATATTCAAAAGAAGCATGTGCATTTGCTATGTTAGAATGTACCAAGTATTGGGTGTTAAAATATATATGTATGTATGTTTCAACTTGCTTTTTTGAAACTATATCATTGAATGTAATGATATCACTATATGCTACAATATATAACTTTTTGTTTGTCTGTTTGTTTTGACAGGAACTCCCTAGTCCCAGCATGCCCAAATGCCACTATGTGGACTAGGATGGTCTAGATCTGACAGAGATCTTCCTGTTTCAGCATCCTGAGGACTGCGACTAAAGGCACTTGCCACCATGTTTGGCATTAACACACATCTTTTTCTACCCTATAGTATCTCGGGGATCTCTAAATATGTAAAAGAAAAAATTTATCCTGTGAAATAGTAGCACAGCACTTTGTCCAAGTGAAGCTACTAAATAACAGCGTCTTTCTTAATCTCTTTCACATATCAGGGAAGCTGAAATATCAGCATCATTGTATATATATGTCTCTGTTTATTCACAATTATTGAACCTATTATTTCACTAAACTAGTGATGCCTGTTTGAATATTAATGTATTCTGTTCATACCTTGAACAGGCTCTTCTCTTATGTACTCCTTGTATTCACAATATGATATTATTTAAACTATAATGAGTAAGATATACAAGATAATTATTTTCCACAGATGCATTTCTATGCTTGTACATTGAATTTATCATTTATTCATAACACTTTCTAAAAGAAAAGTTAAAAGTAAAGATTGCAAAATCAAAGAAAGATTCACATTTTCAAAAGAAAAACATTTCTCAAATTTGCATTTTACAGGTGAGGAGCTAGCAACATAGTCACCTTTCAAAGTTCATTGATTTTTGTTTATTTAAGAACTGATATGTAAATTTATAGTAGACATTCAAAAGAAACATGGCATCATAATAACTTTCTTATCTGTATTAATATTTCAAATAATATGATTTTAGACAAATGGTTCTAGACCGAGGACTCAGAAATAAATTGAAGTTAATTCCCAAATGCCTGAAGCTAAATTTTGAATGTACTTGAAAAGTTAAAAAGAGTGAAATGTCTAGCTTTTAATAATTAGCACTTACCAACCATTGTAATCCTACATATTAGGTATCAGGACATCTACAGTGGAAAATAGGATATTTTCCTACATCAAGCTTACATTTTAATGGGATATTACAAAATACTGTATTGTATTTAGAACAATGTGGGTGTATGTGTTTATTATCAGTTGGTTTTTTTCTGGCAATGATTAAAAAGCTGAAATCCCATCCCCTGGGATATCTTTCCTCCAGTAAGGCTCTATCATGATTCCATAACCTCTCCTTAAGAGTGCCATGAACTGAGATCAATGTACTAAGTGCTCAAACATGTGGACATAAGGGGGCACTTCTCATTTAAACCACCAAATCCTACTCCCTGACCTCCATCATCTTAGGGCCATTTCATAATGTACAATGCCTTTAGTTCAACTTTAAAAGTCCCCATAGTTTTTGTTTTTGTTTTTTTCCTGAGGTAGGATGCATCTCTTTCAAAATTGGCTATAAATTTTTAGGTTTACAGTTGAATTATTACAGTTATACAATATTGTACTCAGTATAAACCC
>NW_008348789.1:6146805-6158804 GCF_000622305.1 Nannospalax galili
CACGTGGAGAGCTGCACTATAGACTTACCCCAAGAGGTCTGAGGATAGTCAGTCCCCATAGTTTTTAAGTCTCAACCCTCCTTAAAAATCCAACCTCTTAAGACTCTTCTGAGATGCAAGCAAATCTCTGAACTGTAATCCCCTGTAAAATAAAAAAAAATCAACCTGTACACTTTCATCCTACAATGGCACAGAATATGCATTCCTATTTAAAAGTTTAGCCATGGAAACATAGTAGAAGAGACATTACCAAACCAAGAATGAAAATCAACAGGGAAAACACCAAATTCTGTAGCTCCAGATCTGATGTCTGGTATTTTAGTTTCAAAGGTCTTAGAGGGGTCTTCCCCATCATCCAGTATTGCTGCCTGCAACATAATCTTTCTCCTTTGGGCTCCCTATGGTCGTCTCTCCTTTGCATATGTCTCATGACTGTAAAAGTGCCAGCATTTGATCATCTCCACCTCAACCTTGGCTTTACTTATAGAGCTACACTCAGTGGCCTCCCAAAGCCTTCTTTCTGTGAGAACGCTTTTGCTACATACTACGTGTCCTTAAGAGATCTCTGAAATCAAGTAGGAAGAACTGATGGCCACCTCACTCTGGCATCTTTCATATCTCTAAAGTCAGAGGCACATGGATAACATTGCTAATTTCAGCAGCCAGATTGGGACGGCTGTTGGTCACTTTCATCCCTATTAGCAGCAACTTTAAAATTTTGAATCATTTTCTTCCTAGCAACAAAAATTCCTTAGGGCTTTTATTTTCAGAAGCTAGAAGCTTAGCTACTGTGCAGTTTTTCCTTGAGGGTGTGGGAGACAGGCTTGAACCTAGGGTGAAAGTCTTATTGATAGCCATACAGCAGGCCTGAGGCCACGGCCCCACTACTTGAGCCACAAGGAATGCCTTGTGACATTTTGCTCCCATTGGCAGATCATGAGACTGATGCCTAGAGCTCGCCATTCCCTAATCACCACCCTTGGATACCTCACCTTTAAACTACTTATTGTACTGTGTACCACCCTTGGATACCTCACCTTTAAACTACTTGCTGTGCTGTGATTGGACCACTACCCCTATATAAGCTTGTGCCTTCCTGCAATAAACGAGATCTGTGTCACTGAACCTGGTCTCCTGTGTCTGAATGAGGCTCCGCTGACACAGCCTCCTCACCAGCCCTGGGGTCTGGACTGGACAACTGATTGGAGGAGCTAAGAGAGCAGGACAGTGGCCATAGCCGGAGGAGAGCAGCCACAGCTGGCGACCACAACTGGGGCCCAACGTGAGGCCGGAAGCCTCCTGCCCCACGGAGTTGTAACATACTGAGCTTCTTCAGTTTGGCATGTTGTTCCTGTCTTCACTGATCGTCTTCCTGAATGGTTCCTGAGTCCTTTTGGGTACATCTTGCAGGGTGAGTGACTTCCGGTATGGGGAATAGTCATCTAGCTGCTGCCAGCCCTTGCACTGCTGCACTGGTTTCTCTTCTCAGGAGTAGGCAAATTAGGGTAACAGAAAAGGATGTAACTAAGGTTTTAGATGAAGTACTAGCTCTTGGCCCCTGGTTTACAGATTCTTTTTGCTGGGATCCTGAACAATAGGCTTGAATTTTATTCTTGGCCTGGCATAGAGAAGTCAGGGAGGGATGTCCACAGTCTGGGCTCCTCTACCCCATTGTGACAGCCATTCTGGCCTCCCTTCAGGGGTTTTCCCCCAAAGCCCCTGAACAGGAAAATCCCTTATTTAAGGAGATAGATGAGCAAATACAACAACAGGACTCCGGGGATGGCCTGTCTGAGGCATTTCCAGTTAAAACAAAACTAACGGATTCTTGTTCTGATAAAACTATGACTGTTAATGATGCTGTAAAAAATGAGTAATTGGGGTTTGAGAGCTCCCCTGATGAAAAACAGAAAGTCAATATCGCCTCTACCCTGCCCTTACAGGACTGTGGCTACCCGCCGCCACCTTGTATTAGCTTTGATGGAAAACAGGAAGTTAGGGCAGCCTCTGCTCCTCCATTACAGGGCAATGGCTACTTTCCACCATCTTGCACAAGCTTTAAGGAATTTCCCCTCCAGTCCACCTACCCCTCCCTTCCAGAGGAGGACTGGAAGCCCCTCCCACCTAGGCCCCTCTTCTATGATACAATGGGAGATTTTCTACAGTTCTTACCAGTTATTGTCAATTAGGGACAACAGAACCCTAATGTCTGGAATCCATATTCTTATGATACCTTAATGACATTCACTCCCCCTGGTTTGGTCAATTATTAGATACAATTATTCATTCGGCCAATACCCCCTATGATTGGCAGAATATTGCCCATGCCTGCTTACAGGGAGGTGATTTCCTTTTATGGAAAGCTGCTTACCAAGATAAATGTGAACAACAGGCAGAGGGCAATAGACATGCCAATGTCCAAAACATTGGAATTGATGCTCTAGTAGGACACAGCAATTTTGAGACCACCCCCCAAGCTCAGGCAGAGGGACCTCCCCGCTACTTTGAACAAGCACGGCTTTGTGCACTTCGTGCTTTTCGAAGTATGCCAACTTGTGGTGATACCAAATTAACCAAATTGATACAAAAACCAGGCAAGTCTTTCTCTGATTTTGTTGAGAGATGCCAACAAAGTATAAATAGAAAGAGCAGTCATCAGGGAGCTGCCGATGCCTTGCTCAAGGATCTTGTATACGAAGGCTGCTCTACAGAGTGTCGCCTTGCCATAGGACCCATTAGACACAAGGATGACTCGGGCCTGCCGAGATGTGGGGACTGCTCAGGTATATACTGCGGCCCTTGCTGAGGCACTGGCTGCTCAGCCTCAGGCCAAGCTGGAAAAAGGCAAATTATGGGCCTGCAAGGGACAGGTCCATTGGTCACATACCTGTCCTAATAAGATTATGAAAGAGGCCAAAAGGAGCCAGGTTCCCTCTTCAAAATGCCTGAGATGCCGCAAAGGCTTTCATTGGGCAAGACAATGTAGGTCTAAGGTGGATGCAGATGGTAAACCCATACAAAAGGTGCCTTTAAATGGGCAACAGGGTACCTCTTAACCCCTCCCAAAGAGAGGAAGTAAGGGAATACACCCCCCACATCCAATGGACGATGCCTATTGACTTGCATAAGCCTAGGATGCAACTTTCCCTAGATGGCCATAAGTTTAAAGGCCTAATTGATACAGGGGCTGATATTACTGTAATCAGACAAGAAGAAGACTTGTCTCATTGGCACTATAAGCCTGGACCCCCTATACAAAGTGTTGGGTGCTTACAAAATACTTTGTAGGTCCAATGTCCTGTGGTCTGGACTGACCCAGATGGCAATACAGGAGCTATTAAACCACTCCTAGCTGCAGGGTTTCCCCATAACCTGTGGGGGAGAGATAGCCTCTGCAATATGGAGGTTGTTCTAACTACCAATGACAAAGCCCTTTATGATGACCGCATTGTAGACCAGCAGATAGTTAATGCCCCCCACCCTCACCCCTAATTCTAATGGCCACAGGTCCACTGCCCAAGTCACCCCCATAATCTGCACCCATCAAACTAATGTGGGACACTAAAGCTCCCACAAGGGTGGAGCAGTGGCCTCTTCCTTCACATAAATTAGCTCATTTGTTCTCCTTGGTCCAGAAACAGTTATCCTTGGGTCACACTGAGCCCTCACTTAGTCCTCATATTTCTCCCATTTTTGTTATACAAAAGAGATCAGGAAAATGGAGACTTTTACATGATTTAAGGGCTATTAATGAGCATATGAAGCCTTTAGGGACCCTTCAAATGGGAATGCCTCACACTACCGCTATTCCCAAAGAGTGTGCAATTATTATTATAGATATTAAGGACTGTTTCTTTTCTATTCCTCTTCATGATGATGATAAGCCCTATTTTGCCTTCTCTATGCCTACCACCAACAATAACCTTCCAGTTCAATGCTATCAATGGAAGGTTTTTCCTTAGGGCATGAAAAACAGTCCTACTATCTGCCATTATTATATGGCCCATGTCTGCAGACTTTTGCTGACTGAGTTTTATATTTTACATAATATGGATGACATTCTTATAGCCCATAAGGATCCTAAGATCTTACAAGGAGCTTTTCAAAAACTCAAAACAAACCTCCAGGCATTAGGTCTTACTATTGCAACCAATAAAATACAGTTACATGCCCCTTATACCTTTTTGGGCCACTATTCAAGATGTCATCTGGCCCATAGCTCCTGTTACAATGAGCTCTATTTGTATTAAGCTTTCTAAAATTTGACTCCAATGGCCTCCCACCAGCAATAAAACATTGGGGTGGAAAATTCACTCAGCCCACTCCTGCTCCCATGGTGAGATGGAAGAACCCTCTCACAAGTGAATGGAAAGGTCCACACCTATTATTAACACAAGGGGGAGGCTATGCTTGTGTCTTTCCAGATAATCTTCCAGCCCCCATCTGGATCCCAGCCCAGAATATCAGAATTGCCTGTGATGGAAAACCTACCTCCACAACCACCGACCCTGAAGATGGCAGACACTGGAAGAAGCAGCGCACCTATGTGTGCCATCATTACTGTTAACACCATTGCCTAGAACTTGCCACTCCCTAATCCCCATCATTACCACAGATGGGATGACCCCGCTCCATCAGCTTTTATTGAATTCTTAGCCCCTTAAGAGGCCTTTGCATGGGCCAAAACTTGATACACTGCCTCTCCCTCTGCCGGACAATAGCAAGGGACTCACCCTTCGAGGCCTGGTAGTCAATGATGGGTAAGATCCTGAGAGATGGGCCAACCTAAGACAGGCACAGTCCATAATGCTGGGTGACACTTGAGGTAGGGACAACAATGACAGGGCAAATAATCTCACCTCCCACTGGTTGGCATGGAGTTGGCACAACCTGCTCTTAAGAAAGCTTGCCATTTTGAGGGAGGGGGCTCTTGATTCAATGACCCCCTGAGCCATTGTACTTTGCCTTAATGTATCTGGACTGATATCAATATGCTATGTATTCTAAATTATACCTCACCTTTAAAAAAAGAGGGGGGGGGGAAGGATGTGGGAGACAGGCTTGAGCCTAGGGTGAAAGTCTTATTGACAGCCATACAGCAGGTCTGAGGCAACGGCCCAACTGCGGGAGCCACAAGGAATGCCTTGTGACATTTTGCTCCCATTGGCAGATCATGAGACTGATGCCTAGAGCTCGCCACTCCCTAATCACCACCCTTGGATACCTCACCTTTAAACCACTTACTGTACTGTGCACCACCCTTGGATACCTCACCTTTAAACTACTTGCTGTGCTGTGATTGGACCACTACCCCTATAAAAGCTTGCGCCTTCCTGCAATAAACCAGATCTGCATCACTGAACTTGGTCTCCTGTGTCTGAATGTGGGTCCACTGATACAGTCGCCTCACCAGCCCTGGGGTCCAGACTGGATGACTAATTGGAGGAACTAAGAGAGCAGGAGAGCGGCCATAGCCAGAGGAGAGCAGCCACAGCAGACGACCACATGAGGGTACACACCCCATTTTTAAAGTGATGAGCAGAAAGCCTAACCTTACTGATGCTAATCTTATCAGCTTCTCTTCAGGCACATTCTTTGGCTGAAACATTAAGCTTTCTAGTGATTTCTTCATCTCTAAACTGCACATTTTTAAAAAATTTATTTTTGTTCCACTAACTCCTTTTCATTGTAGATTGTGCATAAGTATTACCATTAATAACCAGATGACATGTTCACTACTTTGCTCTTTGAAATTTCTTCCACCAAAGAAACTGGTCCATTACTTTTTAAAGTTGCTTCAGTCAACTTCTTTGGTCATTAGCAGAAGGCAGCCTGATTCTTTGCTCAAAAATATCACAGGAATGGCTTCAACTTCAGCAATATTTAAATCTTTGCTGTAATATCTGTGCTGAAATATTTTAAGCCAAGCCTCTACTACAAAAGTCCAGTAATCTCTGTTCTCAATATTCAACCACTTTCCTAATTCAAAGATCCAAAATAGTCCACATTTGGCCAATAGAGCGCAGTGACTTTCTTTACAACAACCTATTCTGTGGTAACAAGTTCTGTATTAATTACTTTTCTTTTGCTGTGGTAAAGTTCCATGACTAAGGCAACTTCTAGAAGAGTGTATTTGGACTTACATAGTTCCTGATTGTGAATATATATTGGAGGCGTAGGCATGGTAGCAGGTTGCTATAACAGGAAAATGAGGATTCACCTCTTCAAGGATTTGAAGAAATCATTGAAAACATAAACAGAAATGGAGTGAGGCTATGATCTCTCAAAGAACATCTCCAGTGACATCCTCATCCAATAAGTATTCATGTCCAAAGAATCAATGACCTCCTCTAACAGCTCCACCAGGTGGGGACTGTAAAACTAGTGTTCAAATATGTTAGATTATGATTGATATTTCTCATTGTAACAATCAATGGTTTGTACTACATGGTAGTTTGAATGAGAAATGTCCCACATCAGCATACACATACATACACACACATATATAAACATATAAATATATGTGTACACACGTTCTGTGTGTGCTATACTCTATATGTAGGCTATGTATATGTATATGTTATACTATGTAATGAAACTATTGTGTACATATGTATAGCTAGTATGTACACAATAATATTGCATGTGTGCATGCGTATATATGTAGTACATATATGCATAGTGTATATGCTTTAAGGACATAGTCACTGCAGAAAATCTGCTAAAACACCAAGTAGTGTGGAATTACTATAAATTTAGAATACAAAAGATATAAATTTTAAATAATAGATTTAGTGAATAAAGTAAACTTGAAGCAATTAAAGGTAATATTTTATTACATATTAATGAAATATTACTAAGAAATAATAAGAATTGAGCAAGATATTTGCATATTTGAGTTCTCCTTAAATTTATCTGTTTATTGGAATTAAAAATTCAGTAAATTTTGGTGTAAAATTTGAGTATTTGATTCTTAAATTTATCTGAAGAGCATTGCTTCAAAATGTTATTGACAAAAAAAAAAGCATTCCCAAAACTGGATTATCAGTACATGAGAAAATTATAACTAATAATAAGTAATTACATATATATTTAACTCAAGATGCAATACAAAGGGGCAAGAAATTTGCTAATGTTTATAAAAATGTGATTTCAATGTATCAGAAAAGTCCAGTATTTTAAATAATGTGAGAAAATAAAAAGAAACTAGGCACCATGAGTGCTCAGGGGCCCACAGCCCACTTGTTAAAACTTAACAAAAACCAGAACCAGCCTTATCAAAAGGCTGCAGGACAGGCAGGCGTCGGTCAAGCCTCACAGATGAAGCCATAAACAAGACAGAACTCCTGACCACCCTGGGGGCCCGATACCAGGAAATCTTTAGAAAACGTCTGTGCTTCTGAGGTCACCTCCCATTTAGCAATCCTATTTCCCCTCAGCCCCGGACCTTACCCCATACCCCTGCATACCTTTGAAATTACTGGTAAAATTACTATGTGTGTTTGAAATTAACCAATAACCGCGTTTCTGCTTCTGTACCCTGCTTCTGCCTTATAAAAACCCCCTGAACTCAACCTGGGGCGCGCAAGTCCTCCGAGGAGACTTTGTGCCCACAGGTACCTGTGTCCTGAATAAACCTCTTGCTGTTGCAACCCAAAGGCCGTGACTTGTCCTCCGTGGTTTCACTCTTACATTGTTGATATTTTGGAACAAAGTATCAAAAAGACCAAAAAACAAAAGTTGATGAAAACCTGAATTATAATTAAAATATTTCAAATAAACAGGTATACTAAAAATTTACTTGACAATGAGTTCCTGTAGCAGGAGACCTCCAAAGATGGTGCTGACCCAGAGCCCTGGGATTCAGTGAGAATTCACCTCACTTCTTGGTTTGTAAATAGGCTACCAAAAGGAGCCCACAGCTCCATACCTTGCTGGGGAGCCCAGTGACTGCTGACAGACTGCTTGGTGAGGACCAATCGGGGATGATCCACTGACTAAAGGAACTTGGGGGCAGAGAAAAGGAAAATATAAGGCCTGCCCCCTCCTGCATTAAAGAGTCCAGTATTTTAAATAATGTTGATATTTTGGAACAAAGTATCAAAAAGACCAAAAAACAAAAGTTGATGAAAACCTGAATTATAATTAAAATATTTCAAATAAACAGGTATACTAAAAATTTACTTGACAATGAGTTCCTGTAGCAGGAGACCTCCAAAGATGGTGCTGACCCAGAGCCCTGGGATTCAGTGAGAATTCACCTCACTTCTTGGTTTGTAAATAGGCTACCAAAAGGAGCCCACAGCTCCATACCTTGCTGGGGAGCCCAGTGACTGCTGACAGACTGCTTGGTGAGGACCAATCGGGGATGATCCACTGACTAAAGGAACTTGGGGGCAGAGAAAAGGAAAATATAAGGCCTGCCCCCTCCTGCATTAAACGAGCCTGCAGCACCTAGCCTAGTGCTTGCTTTTACCTGACTCCCGGAGTGTTTGTTGTGACTCCGTGCCTCTTGCTTCCCTAATCAGCAGAGGAACCATCCAGGTTAGAGTCTTCACAGCTGGCCTGAGGAGAACCCTCAACAAGGTCCCTTTGTCATTAAACAAAGAGTTCAACATTTTTGGAATTCTGAAGGGATTCCATGATTTTGATGCCAACCTAGGCTTCTGAGAGTCAGGCAAACCTATACTACAGAGAGAGACGACGGTCTCAAAACAAAATCAAAAAATAAAAAAGAATATTTGTTAATAACAATACTTTTTGATTCAGAGAACATAAACTTTAATGAAGCACAGCTTTTACTTTTTTACTTACATGGAGAATGCTCACAAATAAAAAAAAAAACATTATCACTGAAAATCATTAACATTTCTCCCTTCTTAACCTTTACTTGTTTTTTGATTTGGTTTGGTTTAAATTTTAGTTTTGTGCCTAAGTCTATGATCCACTTTGAGATTAGATTTAATCCTGAAGACTTTAAATCCTGTTTCATATTTTTGTCTTTTCCTATTTTGGGAGAGAGAGCAGATATCTACTTGTTTAAGCAGTACTTGCTAAAATAGTTTTGTCTTTTTACTCTATTGAAAAACAAGTATGTCACCTTGCACCAGAGCTGTTATGCATAACTTTGACAGGTTGCAATAAGAAAACAGAAATGAAATGGATTAGAAGAAATACAAGTATTTTTATGTCTTCAGTTCATATCTGAAGATCACTTTTTCTTTCTGTACATGTATTGCTGGGCTCTTGATTTTGTTTATTCTATTCATTTACCTAAACTTCAGTTTTGACCATTGAAACTTTTTGCAGTACTGAGAGAGAAAATGGCCAATACACTTATTTATTCTGAATTCAATGTTGAGTTTACTATTAGTCTTTTGTCTCAATGATAAAATTTGAGATCTGAGAGTCTGATAAATTCTGTCTGCTTATCCATGAGCAAAGAATGCTCCCTCAATTGTTTAATTATTTACTACACTTCGCTGAGTTTTACAGTTTCTCTGATACAGATATTTCACTTGTTTCATTATATTTATACCTAAATATTTTATTTTGGTGGGGTTTTAATGCAAATAATAGTGTGTATTTTATTTCAAATTCTAGTTTTTAATTGCTTTTATATAGGAAAATTATTGACCATTTCCAATAGCATATTATCTTACAAATTCATTCCAATTTTACTTACGTGTAGTGTGTCTTTTTATTTTTCTAGAATTTCTGAATGTATGGTTATTTACACACAAAAATACTTTTATTTCTCACTTCTATGTACATTTCATTTATTTTTTGTCTTCATTAACCTTTCAAAACTATGCTTAACAGATGGGGTGGGAGGTGGCATACTTGCCTTTTCAACTTTTTTATCAAGAAATACTTGAGTTTTATCCAGATAATTATAATGTTGACTATAAATATTTTTATGGGTATGAGAATATTCTCTTCCATTTATAACTTACAGAGAGCTCATTATTATTTTGACGTCCTCTCACATGTATATCCTTATACTTTGCCCCTAAGTATTTCCAAAACCTTCTCTGTCCCCTTGCCCTCACCTCCTTATTCTCTCTTCTCCCCAAATACTCTCCAGTTTGCATTCATATCATAAGCATAAATACTGTATATGTCTGCTGCTCTTTCAGTATATACCCATTTGAAGAAACATCACATTATTAATTAATCTTCCTTAATTCTAGCATAAACATTTCATGCTGTCGATTTTTGTAAAATTTTTTAAAAGACATATATTTTAAAATTGTCTCCTTTCCTTGAGAGTTTTTCTTTGATCTGTGGATTAATGGGAAATGAATTGTTTAATCTCTGTATTTGGAGATGTTCAGGCTATCCTTATTGGTATATTTTATTTAAATTTTAAATCATGTTATTAGAATTTCATATATGAGCACTTTATATTACTTTCCATTTTCACTCCTCTCTTTTTTCTACTCCCATATTTTCCCCACACACTCCAATTCAATTTCTTGTCCTCTTCTTTAATCACTGTCACACAAACACACACACACACACACACACACACACACACACACAATGAGTTCATTTAGTGGTGATAGTATGTTTATGTGCTAATCATTCTCTTTCTGATTCCTAGTTCTGTTACATTAGAAGCAGAGAGTAGACTTTGTGTCACTTCTAGTTAAATATTTTGAAATCTGCTTGTATGTCTCAAATATGATCTGTATTTGTAATTCATATGGTGTTGAGAACAGTGTTTATTTTGCTTTGTAAATTAATTGATATCTGCCACTTATAACAAATTGATTAGTAATGGTATTAAGTTAAACTGTGTTCATGTTGATTTTATTCCTGTTTAATAATTTCTTCTCATACAAGAATTTTGTAGTCTTGAAATAAAATAGATGAACTCACCTTTTTTGCAGTTTTGTGACATTTTTCTTATTCCACATACTTTTATAACTCAATCATAAAGGCATGTTTCTCTGAGGTAATAGTTTTAAATTTTAGATGATATAATCACCTTTTCTAAAAATTCTGCTAAATTTTTTAGCTGTGAATTCACCTCTATCTGAAATTAATGTAAATATTCTGCTTTTATTTAATTAGTGTTAGCATTGTATGTCACAACACCCTTTGTTTTCACCACATATACTTAATATACAAAGTAGATTTTTACCATCAATACATTTTCAATCTTCTTCTTCACTCTGATAATTATGCTATAGACCCATGACCCCCATTGTCACTTAAGGTAGTTAACGTAGTTGGCTTAATAGCCACCATACTTCTTATAATTTTATATTGGTCAACATTGTTCTTTTACCTAACTTTTCCCTTGCACAATTCTTCTGACATTTTTATATCAAATGACAATTTTATGTGATGAATTTTTCTCCCTTTTGAGGCTATCAATTGCATTCATACTTTGTTCTTAGTTTTTGCTAGAAGTTTCCTTAGTGTTTCCAGTTTACATTTATAATTATCCATTCTAAGTTTCAACTTCTTACATTGTTCCATATGCGGTGTAAGTAGCTTAAAATAATAATCTATATAAATTCCTACATATAATTCCAAGTCTCAGTTTGCTTCTTCTCCCCTTATGCATTTATAAAAAGAAAATACATCTTCTTATAACAATTAAGAACACTTTTTTTTAGTTTATCTTCTATTACTAATTTTCAGGAGCTCTTCTCTTTATGAGGATCCAAGTTTCTGTGCTATATATTTTCATTTCTCTTTAAAATTTATTTTGGCATCTGTTTCAAGAAAGGGCTATTAGAAACACGTTTCCTTAAAGAAAGTTGTTTATATAAACAAACCTTTTTTTTTCCTTTAGTTAGAAGTATTATTTCACAGAGAAAAGATTTCTACCTTAATATTGTTTTATCTCTCAAGCCTTTAAATCTTTCTTTAAATGTTCATGGTTTACAAAGTTTTGTGTGAAAACAAAACTTCCTACTTCATAAGTACTTTTTTGTATATTAATGATTTTTTTCATATAGAGTAATTTTTTGATCTTACAAATT
>NW_008348789.1:6159051-6160262 GCF_000622305.1 Nannospalax galili
ATATACAAGCCAGTTTATAAAAAATTCTCATTCTTTAATGCTTATATTTGCATGTCAAAAATATGTCAAAAATGGCATAGACCTGCTGTGACTCCTCTTAAGTTCTGCATATTATTCCTCCACAGAGGTAAACTCCTGCCAGTACTCGGCAGAGGGATGTAGGAGGATTCCAAGTTTGTGGCAAATCTGGTCTATATAGCATTAATAGGTCAGATAAAGATCAATTCTCATTCTTTAATGCTTATATTTGCATGTCAAAAATATGTCAAAAATGGCATAGACCTGCTGTGACTCCTCTTAAGTTCTGCATATTATTCCTCCACAGAGGTAAACTCCTGCCAGTACTCGGCAGAGGGATGTAGGAGGATTCCAAGTTTGTGGCAAATCTGGTCTATATAGCATTAATAGGTCAGATAAAGATCAAGAAGAAGGAGGGAGTTCAAGAAGGAAGAGAGGGATTGAGGGAGAGGGGTGTTGGAAGAAAGGAAAGATGGATTTGACAAGTTCTTTTAGGTATTTTATTTATTGCTTTTATTTTACATGTATAAGGGTATTGTCTGCATGTATGAAGGTGTTCATATGTCATGCAATGGCTCTGGAGGTCAGAAGAGAGTATTGAATTCCCTGGAACTGGAGTTACTAACCATATTTGGCTGTCATGTAGGTGCTGGGAAGCAACTCTGGGTCTCTGTAAAAACAGTCTGTCCTTTTAACTGATGATCTTTCTCTTTAGCTCCTTGATGGGTTCTTTATTAAAGAAAGTTTCTCAGAATTTCTTCTAGGAAAAATCACATCAAAATCATTGTTTCTTGTTATTCTGGTTTTGCTCTCTATTATTTCTTTCATAGTCTTTTTTGAGAATTTCTATCTGTCCTCTTACACTGTTTAGCTGTTATTTCCAATTCTAATTTTCATTAGAATAATTTACATACTAACCCAATTTTAGTAAATTCCTGATTCTCATGAATTCCAATATCATTGCCACATGTGATTCTGGTTCTGAACAGAGTTCCTTTCAAATTATAATTGTTAGCACTTCTGTGTTTTGTAACTTTTTGATAGACTGATATAATTTACTGATTTAACAGAATCTTATTGAATCAGCTATTTATTTATCTATTTGTGGGAGTGTGTGTGTGTGTGTGTGTGTGTGTGTGTGTGTGTGTGTGTGTGTGTGCGCGCGCGCGCCCATGTGCCTCCTGTGGTGGTTT
>NW_008348789.1:6160357-6184554 GCF_000622305.1 Nannospalax galili
TGCAAAGTCTTGAGCATGTGAAAGTTAGAGGAAAACTTGTTCTTTCTCTCTGGAAAAGTCTTGGCATTTTGGGAAGCTTAGTCCCTGGACTTTAAACTTTGTTATCTTTTTTTATTAGTTTTTTTTTTTTTTTCTCCCATTAAGTGTGACAAGATGTCTGAAAGGGATTTGATTTGTGTGTTTTCCTTTCTGGAAATGAAAACTTAAGACAGCAGGAGTTTGTCATTTCCTTCTCCTCGGGTAGTATAGGTTGTGATACAACCTCAACATGTGAGGCTCTGGTAAATAATTGCTCCTGAGGGTTGTTCTTGTTAAGAAAAGCATGAATTAGACTTCTAGAGAGAGTATTTCAGGAAAATGCAAATAAAATCTACAATGAGTTAGCATTGTACCTCAGTTAAAGAAGCTATTATCAAAGTCAAGAAAAAACAAAACAACACAAAATGAAGCAATATATTGTTGACATCGTGGAGAAAATGCAAAAACCATATACTGTTATGGATAGGTAAATTAATTAAGCCATCATAAAGAACAACATGGAGATTCTTGAAACATTAAAACAAAGATCTACTAAGTGATTCACTTTGCCCACTTTTGGAAAATACATCCAATGCTGAGAGTTTAGCACATCCACGACATAGCTACATAATACTCTTGCATTTACTGCAGCATTCTTCATGAAAGGTAAGATTATGTGTAAGACTGGGTACCCAACAGAGTATGGAAGGAAAAATAAAACAGATTACATGGAATACAATACAACTAGGTAATTAACTATATCCTAAAACCATTATCCGATCAGGTAACTCTCATCCCTCATCAAAGAAACATCTTTTTGCAGAGACAGAGGCTACTACAGAGATCTAAAGATGCTCAATGTTCAGAATAAGTGACTCTGGAATTCCCAGTCTCATTTGCTATATCTTAAACACAATTGTGACATCTAAACCTCAGGGAGAAGGTGGAAAACTTGTTAGGACCAGGACACCTGTTATGAGATACTGTCTTCCAGACATGGCAGACATACCTATGAAATCTCAACAATTTGATTGCCAAAAGAAGACCTGCATAAAGACCACACCAGTCTACATGCTGTTGCAAATAGGAACCATTTCACAAAGCCCCACCCCTAGATGAGAACTAATTGAAGTAAATGACTGCTAAGGGAGGAGAATCAGGTTTCTCCAGGGTTAAGATTACTGAGAGTTCATCCAATCTGAAAGGGTCAATCATAAACAAATATGTGCATACATAAAAATAATAATTTTAAAAAATCATGAATCCAAGAGTAGGTTGAGAAGAAAGAATGGATTTGGAGGGGGAAGAGTGCAGAGCAGAAATTATATAAATACATTGTATTCATGTGTAAAATTTTCAAAAAATATATATAAAAAAGAGAAGAGATCCTATATTTTATGACAAAGTGGAAAAAACTGAATTATTGTCTATGTCAATATATGTTAAGTAAAAAAATCACATACTTTAATAACTAATTACCACATGTTGTTTTTTGTATGTAAAAAAACTTAAGAGAAATTTAAAAATTCAAACCATAGAGCAGTGATCACTAGAGACTGGAAAGTATATTGGGAAGGGAGAAGAAGAATGTGAACATTGACTACCAAAACAGGGAGATGAAAGTAATAACATATCTGTGTTGTCAAGCACAATAGGGAGACAACAGCTTACACTGATCTATTATGCATTTCATGAAGAAAAGACTGGAACTCCAGTGCTATAACCGAAATGCAATATTAAGGAGATAAGAAGGCTAAATATCCTGATACTAATACCATGAACATGTGTTAAAACAGCATTTTGCACCCCATAAGTATGTGTAATTATAACGTTAATTAAAGATTTTAAATAGTGGTTAAGTAGAGGGGAATGTTAACTTTTCTGTTTTAGCCTTTATGCTGTGTATACATGCATTACTTGATTTATCTGTTCCCCTTAAATATATAAACATAAATTTTATAAATAAACCCATGTATTTGGAGAGATGGGGGAGAAAAGGGGTCAAAAGGAAGGTAGGAGAAGTGAGAAAGTAGTGACTGCCTCAGCATATTTCACAGGTATTCCTGGATTCACTACCATGCCCAAAAAGTTCCTTTTGGGAAATCTCTAAAAATTATGAATATCCATGTATCTGTATTTTTATTTCTTAAGCTTCTCCATACTGCACCTCCAGTAATTCCTGAACTGAATTTTACATTTTCCTATCCCAGAATTAATTCCCATAGGAAATTCCTCTTCTGTTTCCCTAAGATAAACTGTGATTCTGTTAATCTCACTTGTTTACAATTTGGAGATCAGCATTTTAAGCCTGTGATACCTCTACTTTGGCCAGATACAAGGGTTTCTTATTTTTTGGTCTTTCTGTTTGTCTTCATGGTTTTTTTGTTTTGTTTTTTAATTCATTGCATACGGTAAGTACTAGGGATAATCATCACAAATACAACAAATATGTTGAAATACAGAGAGTAACGCATGGTTAAATTAAGTTATTTAGAAAGCATATTTTTCCTTGAAAGAACAAAAGCACTAAATAAGTGGCAGAGGAAGCATAACAGCTTTTGCCCCATTATTTTAAGACTGGTCTTATCCTCTGTTATTCTGTAGTTTTTCACTAATAATGGACTTTGACAGGGTTTGGATACACTGCTAGATGTGTCAATACATGTCTAAAAAAATAAGGATAAAAACATTATTATACTAGTATCTCAAAAATAACAAAACTCAGTGAACTTCATACAACTCTCTTAAACAAAAAATATGAAGTAACTGGAACTATCTCTCCACCAGTGGGAACCATGACCCACCGTCATTTACCCAATTAGATGCATTCAGAAGGTAATAGCAATCTGAGTCATTTTGCTAGCTTTAAAGCACCAGTTATGAGAAGAATAATATGGGCTCAAGATGGGCTGAAAAATGGCTCTTTTCTTCTTCAACTGCTCATCTCTGTGGGCAGACATCAATATCTATTACATGATCAGTGTGAGTGCTCACTGCGGATACTGTAGGATGCCTGATTTCCATTTCTTCCTCAACTTACCTGGGTTCTGAAGTTCATCAGCTCCAGGGAAGTGCAGTTATTTCCCACTGTCTCCTCATTCAGTTCACTATCTTAGTCAAGTTCCTGTGTAAAAGCATTGTCATTACTCTGTGTATTAAGGCATGACAGCACAGTCCATTCTCATTCCAGCTAGCAGATTTTCATTTTAAGAGGGAGATCAGCAATGCATTTTGATTTTCACTCCATGAAATTTCTTCTCACCATGGGTGATGATGCTGGAACTGCCATTATGCATCTCTGATCACATTTTTATTCATCTTTTGTTACTTTGTCTACTTAGAAAGAATAATCCACATATAAGTGTTTTTTTAACAATCCATGCTTTGATATCTACTTGAATTATATTCATTAAAGTGCTGTGCAATTTTGAAACAAACTAAATATGCATAAAGCAATGGTTTATGCTTTTCACAGTGTTCTGAGAATCTGTACAAAGAAAATAGTTCAGAGGTAAAGAATACTATCATTGATAAAGATTGTGAAAGCATATTATACAGCAATTTCTAGAGAAAATGGGGGATGCATCCACCCTTATCTAACAGTTATGATAATTTGATTCTAAATAATGAAATTTGTAATGGAGACTATGGATGATCTCAATCAGTAAGCATATTTTTCTGTACATAATTGGAAATAATATTGTCTCAAGTTCTCTCAGCCTTGCACTGGTCACAATTAAAACAACATTTTCAAGTTACTACAACTTATCATATTGTTCAAGTAAAATTTTTAAAAGACTTAAGATTGATCATATATTTGTCTAATGACTTCCCAAGTGCAAGAAAGCAGCAAGTAGTATTCACTATTCTTATTTGTATAAGTTTATTTTCACTCAAGTACAAAAATTGAGAAAAATAGGGAGAAGTAAAACAAAACATGTAAGTTACGATTAAATATGTGAAGACCGTTTGAATTAGGGTTCTTTAAAGGAATAGAACTGATAAAATGCTTATGTGTGTTTGTTTGTTTCTATGTATTAAAAGGGGACTTATTAGTTTTGCTCACAGATTGTGGACCAGGGAGTCAAACAATGGCTCTGCCACACTGGAGAGTCCAAGTATCTGGTAATTGTTCAGTCCGTAAGGATAGCTGTTTCTGCTGTACCAATCTGGTGTTAAAGCCTTGGAAAGATGTCCTAAGTGCTGCTGGTCTGCAGTCTACATTGGAACCTGAAGAAGTTTGTTCGAATGTAGGTGAAGGAATGTCACAGGAGCTAAAAGAGAAACCTGCCAGTAAGAGTGAAGGCAAGCAGGCAGAAAGTAAAACTTTCCTTTTACCATGTCCATTTATATGGGGTGCTACCAGAAGACGCTCCCCACATTTTTGGTGGGTCTTCCCATTTCAAGTAATCATTTAAAAATGTTACACAAAGAAGTGCCCAGTGACTTGTGTTTTAATTGATTCTAGATCCAGCAACTGTGACAACCAAGATTAGCCATTACACTGGCTTCCAGTGAGAACAAGAAAACAACCCATGGTTATGGAAGATGCTAATCAGTATATGATGCATTAGATTTAATTCTATAACATATACATAACTGACAAATATTAAATGTTCAATCATGTTTAATGATTTTTTAAAAACAGAAAGAATAGTGATATCCATGTTTTTACTCAATGAATTAATGTATTTCTAAGCTTTATATTTTTCTTGATTAGATCTGTACATAAATAATTTTCCATAGGAGAAGAGTTCACTTTTCTTTCAAACAATACTGATATTATACCATGGAATAAGATTTTATTGCATCATAGAAAAAGGATTTCAAATTGTTAAAAAAACAGAAACCAAAACCTAGGCATCTGGGGTGAGTAGGAGTTGTCCATGTTGTCCATATTTTAGTACTTGGAGGGCTCTTTGTTGAGTTTTGAAGCACAAATATGATGGCTAAATGATAATTCTTGGGGCTGGAAAATGGCTCAGTGGTTTTAGAGCACTGACTACTCTTGTAGAGGTCTTGGGTTTGATTCCCAGCATCTACACAGATGGCTATCATCTTTAATTCTAGTTTTAGGGGATCCAATGCCCTCTTCTGACTTCTGTAGGCATTACATGACATCAGTGCACCTACATGCATGCAGGCAACACACTCATACTCATAAAATGAAAGTAATAAATAAAATTTTAAAAATTGATGAGCCTCGTGGTACAATTGCCATTGTCGTGCTGGGTGTTCACTTTTTTATGGGAAACAGTTGAAGAAGATTCATACATTCCTTGATCTGGTGTGTTTTTTTGATCCCTTAACTCTGACTTTTCTAAAATGATTTTTTATATGCCCGTCTCCTACAATTCAGTTTTGATGCAGTAAATTTATTTAGTGTCACCTTTTTAGTTTCAAAGACTAAATAATTTATCAATATGCCTTGGAACTCCTTCCATGTGGGAGACAGGCTTGAGCCTAGGGTGATATTGCAACTGTCAGGATAACATGGTTTCCAGGAATCCAGGCTCTGTAATCTGAAACCCAGTATGCTAATGAGGCATCTTACCCTCTATTCTGTGATAGGACGTTAAGTCTGTTATGCTAATAGGATGATGCTTATAAGGTATCCTACTTGTTGTACTGTGATAGGATGCTAAACCTGTTATGCTAATGAGATATCCTACTTGCTGTGCTGTGATTGGACCACTATATAAGCTTGTGCCTTCCTGCAATAAAACAGACCTGTGTCACTGAACCTGGTCTCCTGTGTCTGAATGTGGCTTCACTGACACAGTCTCCTCACCAGCCGTGGGGTCCAGGACCAGGAGGAAGCAGTGACCACAGGAGGCAGCACAGGGCAAACAAAAGAGCTGCCTCAGCACCAGGCGAGCAGAAAAGCGGCCTCAGCCCAGGGCAGGCAGAAGAGTGGCCTCAGCCCAGGGCAAGCAGAGGAACAGCCTCGACGCTTGTGAGAACGAAGGAGCAGCACCCATGAGAAAGGAGGAGTGGCCGCTGCTGGTGGTGACCATACTTCCACCCTCCAACATCTCCTCACTCTCAGACCCAGCTTAGGTTATACAATCTGCCTCAACACCCATCTTGTGCGATAGCCAGAACTTGGCCCAACAGTTATTGCTCTCCCCTCACTTACAGATCTAGCTTGGATCACATAGCTCCTGTACAGACAAGCCTAGGGACTTCCCCATATCCTAGCCATACTACACTGCCTTCCTCTACCCCATATGAATAACATGGACTTTGAATTTCTCACTCAGGACCAGCCTGTTGAATAACAAGAACACCACCCACAGTCCTGCCTGCTGGACCTCCCTCCAGTCAGGTGTTGATTGTACAATGCTTCTCTATTGGCCCAAGTTAGCCAGAACTTCACCCACTCTTGTCCACTTACACTCCCAGATCTAGCTTGGGTTGTGCAGTTCACAGACCAGCCCAACCTCTGAGTTCTCCAGAAAAGCTGCCATCCCCATGCTCCCAATCACAGCTGGGACAATGAATATGGCACATTAACCCAAGCAAACCCAGCCTGAGTCCCATTTCCATTCTTTGTTCATTACTAACAGATTTGACTCATCCTGTCCCTCCAATAAAATATCAACAATATGTAAGGTACTGACCAACTAATTTTTCACACTTGTTCTCAAGTCAACAAGGCTTGGACAACAAAAGAGAATCAAATTTCAACAAAGGCAGGCAACAATTTTACATCTTATGAACAACCAACAAAAGAACTCCTTATGTGTAAGTCACATGACAAAACACAAACAACATGAGAAGCCTAGACAGTATGTCCACCCCAAACCCATAAGTCCTACAGAAATGTTCTGTAACAAAATTACCCAGATGAACCCCAGCATACATAACTTAAAAGAATCATAAATATGATAAAAAGTTAAGGTAGTAAATTAAGTCATGAAAAAACACCTCAATTAACTCAGATAAGATAGGAATACATTCCTGAGAAAAGTTAAAAAAAAAAACCACACAAAAATATAAATCTGTATGAAATAATAAAGACAATTCAGAATTTTAAAAGTGAATTCAGTAAATATCTAGAAATAATGAAGAAACTGAAAGCTGAAATTAGATGGAATTTTAAAATTCAAGGGCCCAGTGAGAAATCTCAAGAGAGAGTCTATCCAGAATAATGGGTTAAGTAAAAGAGAGACTATAAAGTCTTGAAGATAAAGTAAAGGAATTGAGTCATTTAATTAATCTATAGCATTAAAAAAAAAACATAGGGCAAGAATATACAGGGACTGTTGGACACCTAAAAAGAAGAATCTATGAATTATAGTTTATAACTAATATATATAATATAAAATGCACAGAAATAATATAAAAATTTTCATGGAAAAAATGAGAAGATTCCACATAGATCAAATCTTCAACAGAAAAAAACATCCCCAAATTAAGGAAAGATATACCTACACAGGTAGAAGAAGCAAACAGAACACTAAATAGACAGGACCAGAAACAAAACATCCCACTGTATATCATTTAAACACTAAATATACAGAACAAAGGAAGGATATTGAAAACTGCAACAGAAAAACCACAAGGCACTTAAAAAAGAAACCCTTGCAATGCATAACAGTTGGTTTCTGAAGGAGAACTTTAAAGCCGGAAGAACCTGGAACAATGGACTCCATGTTCTAAAAGCCAACAAAGGCCAATCTAGACTGTTTTAGCCACCAAATTATTTGTCATGGTTGAAGGAGGAAAAAAATATACTCCATGATATCAAAAGGCTTAAAGAAGGGTTCACGTCCACCAACCAGACCAAGAGAATACTGGATGAGAGAAATGAACATAGTCAAAAGACTACAGAAAGAACATAAATGATGATATAACTAATGAAACACAACATAGAACTAAACACAAACATAAAAAATTTACAGTCATCAACACACATCTTCAAATAATAACTTTAAACTTTAATGCCCAGAGTCCCCCAATCAAAACACACAGGTTAGTTTAAAGAAAACTACTAGAAACCTGCTCTAATATATTCATGTACCATATAAAAAAAGTTTAAATGTAGTTACTTTACAACATGGATTCAATGTTCTTAATAGATACTACAGGTTAGCAAATGAAAAGTTCAATACAACAAATGGACTCCCTGTTTAGGAACTCTCTCTGTTTCCCAGAGAGATTCCATAGAGCCTTAAATAATTCTGGCTATTACAACATAGCATGAAAAAAATATTCTTAGCAAATGAGACAAAGAAACAAGTAAGTGTTCTTATCCAGATATCTGATTAAATGGACTTCAAATTAAAATGAATCAGAAGAGATAAAGAATAATCCACTCTGGTTAAGGGAACAATTAAACCAGAAGACTTAAAGTGCTAATCATATATTCACCAAAGTTTGATGCACCTAGTTTTCTAAAAGCTTATATTAATCAAATCAGTGATATTAGTTTTTTTCAATGCCCATTCTCACTAGTAGGTAATCTGGACAAAATATAAACAGAGAAATATCTCAAACAAATAACATAAGCAAATGCACCAAACAGACATCTACAGAACATTCCTCCCAAACACTAAAAAATGCACATTCTCCTCAGCAGCCCATGGAAGTGTCTCTGAATTACATACTAGCACACAAAACAAATTTTAACAAATACAGAACAATTGAAACTTGTGCCGGAGAGCTTTAGTGTCAACTTGACACACCTGGGTTGAGGGAGCCTCAATCGGGAAATTGCCTCTATTGGACTGGCCTATGGCCATGTCTGAAGGGCATCTTCTTGATGAGTGATGTGGGAGGGCCCAGCCCACTGTGGGTGGTGCCACCCCTGGGCAGGTGGGCCGGTGTTGCATAAGAAAGAAAGCTGAGCACGGGCCAGGGGAGCAAGCCAGTAAGCAGCATTCCTCCACGGCCTATGCTCCAGCTCCTGCCTCCACGTTCCTAGCCTGAGTTCCTACCTTGGGCTCCCTGATGAACTGCGACCTGGGAGATGTAAGACAAATAAACCCTTTCCTCCCCAAGTTGGTAGTGGTCAGAGTGTTTTGTCACAGCAGTGAAGAAACAAATGAGGACAAAACTACTTCATGTATCTTGACCACAATAAAATGAAGCTTAAAATCAGTAGCAAAAGCATCTCTAGTAATTATACAAACTCAGGGAGTTTGAATAATACACCACTGAATGATGAATGCTTCAAACAACAGATCAGGAAAGAAATGTAACTGTTCCTGGAATTTAATGAAAATGAAAGCACAACAGAATAAGAAATCTGGGCACATTAAAATCATATCTAGGGAAAAAAAAATCATAGGTTTAAACACCTACAAGAAAAAAAATCCGAAAAAGCACAAATAAATGACCCAATGATGCAAGTCAAGAATTTTTCTTAAACAAACCAAACAAGTACATGGCAAGAAAAAAACTAAGATTCAGGGCAGAAAAACAGAAACAAAGAGAAAAGTACAATTAACCAACAAATTAAGATAAAATCGAACTATAGACCCTTAACCCAATTAACCAAAAAAGAATAGACCCAAATTTATTATAATCAGAAATAAACAAGGCAACATTACAACAGACTCCAAAGAAATCCAGAACAGTATCAAATACTAATTTAATAACGTGTACCTCATTAATTGAGAAAAACTAAAGGGAATGAATGAATTTATACATTCATCCTGGCTGTCAAAGTTAAAACAAGAAAAGATATACAACTTAAGTCCATAACAATGAAAGAGTGAAATAGTAATACAAAGACTTCTGACTAGAAAACATCCAGGTCAAGATGAATTCACAGCAGAATTTTACCTGACTTTCAAAGAAGATCAATCAGTACTACTAAAATTACCAGTTTTTATCATGCAGATATGTCATATCTACACAGGTACACAGTCATCTCCCATCCTCAAATTGGAATTAAATGCTGGCTTTCCTAAAACAAAGACCTCTAGATAGGCTGACTAGATTCACCAGATGGACAAGTAATGGGAAATGGCAGGGGGCGCCAACAACACAGCAGACAGTAGCAGGAATATTAGAATATAAGGGCTCTAGTGGGGGAGGGAGGATATGGGAGGGTGTCATCTGGGAAGTGGGTGTACAGTTGAATAAGATGGTTTGGGATGTTCTGTGTGATATACACACATGCCAAAAAAAAAAAAAAAAAAAAAAAAAAAAAACAACAATTTAAAAAAAATGTATTATATTTGAGGAAGAAGCATGGAAATTTACATTATGTAAATTAGTAGAAGTGATAAATATTACCATTGAAATCTACCCAATGACTTTATAGACATACACAGGCGCCAAGGATCCAAGTGCAACCAATTATGCCTATAATCAGATACACACAGATTAGAGACACATGTGCCAACATCTCAGCGGTAGTAGGGAAAACAATGAGTCTTTCTCCAAGGAACAATGTATTCTACGATGAAATGGAAATGGAAATCTTTTTTTAAAGGTTAAAAACTAATTCAATTTTATGTCTTACAGTGCTTATACTGAGTTCAATATTGTATAACTGTATTAATTCAACTGTGAACCTAGAAACTTACAGCCACTTGTGAAAGAGATGTACTCTTGCTCTGGAGTGTGTTACTGAATATGTTAAAGCTGTAATGAAATGCTTCTTCTAATCATGTAGTTATTAAAAAAAATTTTAAAAATAAATAGTGATAAAAAATGTCATTTATCAGGGAAAGGCACAGTCTCAAAAAAAGTATTGTTTTACTCAGTATGGAGTGACTCTGGGCAAGGCTCAGCCTGATCTCATAAAAATTATTGCAGCATTTTATGACCCATAAAATACATCATGCAAAAATACAATTCTAACCTCAAAGAAGAAATGATAGTTTATATAGTTTATTCTTTAGCCAAACTTATGAGTAACCATAGCTGGAGAAGACAGTTTCAAGTTATTCTGATTTCCATGTTCCAGTGTGCTCAATTCTATGATGTTTGACCATAACACAGAAAAACATAAACAAAACCATGTCTCAATACCTTGGTGGAAGCATCAGTTAGATGGATCACAAAAAACTCAGGGAAATATAAGCTATAAGCCTCAGATTTTCTCTGACCCCAGTCTTGGTGTTTATGATTAGTGGAAACCAAGGGTCTGTTGGTGTATTTCAAATGCTTTACCTAAGGATCACAAGGATGTTTGATCACATATTGGGGGAGGACATAAATAGCTATTAAAGTGGGATGTATTGGCTCCTGACTTTCAACAGTCTATCCTCTCCATGTGAATCAAAATCTAATCAGATATTCAGCCTTTCAGAAGTTTCAGTGTAAGATGTGGTCATTGTGGGGACTCTAACAAATGAGATTAACTGACCCTCCACTTTTACTTGTTACATCCACTCAATTACCCACTAAAATAACTATGTGTTAATATTTAGTGAATATGTGTTACATTCTATTTCAGGAAAGACATTCAATTTTTAAAATAATATGTGAATATTAAATGTATAATCATTTTGTCTTCATGGATGTTCCTTAAAAACCCAAGAGAAAATTCAAATTTAAGATTGTGTATCATTTAATACATATGATTAGTTAGGTAAATTCTTCTACAAAATTTGAATGTTAAGGTTATATTCAGTTCTGAAATTCTCTTCAATATGTGGATGCTACAGTGTTTGTTATTCCAACAGAACATTTTTCTATATATAACTTCTTTTTCTATGTGCTATGGAAATTTTCTCAGTAAACATTTTTCTAAACATATTTTCTGAGTGTTAAATACTTAGGTGGGTGATTTCAAAATATTTATTCATAGAAGTCTTTCTGCAAAATCACAGCATAAAAAAGACCAGCAATCCTGTCTGTTTAAGTAGTGAAAGAGTTCTTTAGAGTCACATAACAAGGATATATCCTTGCTGTGGAAGAATTTTGCATTAGAACAGACCTGGGGATAATAAGCTAGAATCCAGAATATAGAACAGTATTAAAAGGCATGCGAAGTTATTTAACAGGTCTTAGTTCTATTTACATTCACCTCAAAATTATTTTGAAAAAAATATTTTGACTTATTCCGTGACTTAGAATAACAAAAGAATGCTTAACAGGTTATTAAGATGTTTTGAGATATTTAAATTGGCATTTAGAGGATGCCTATAAAAACTACTAAATTAGATGTTTGAAAGATGTTCAGGTTTTTCTTCTGTACTCTGCCACATATACTTTTTATCTACTAGTATTTATTCTCCCATTATTCTGTCAACGTTTGCACATATTTTCTAGACACAAATATTGAAATAAAAATCTAGCTCTTCTCCAATTTTTCAACAAAACTTGTGACAAATTGAGTCTATACTCAGTCTTTTAAAGTGTCTTGAAATTGAGTGCCATTCATTCTCTTGCAGTACATGGCAGAGGTTAACTAATGTAAGATTAGAATTTATAAGGCTTATTGTCGAACAAGAAAGAAAATGCAAGTAATAGTTCTATAATGGTCAAAAACTAATGCAGAAACGAAGCCTGTATTCCCCAAATTTACATGAGACTGATAGCACTTCTGTTTGCTTGTTTTATCTGCCCGTTGATATACTGAGTTCAATGCCCACCATCAGCATTTAGCACTTACCACTAACTTCCTCTCATAATAGCAAATAAATGAACAATTTAGCACATATTATGTATTGGGTTCATCATTGTTTTTCTGTTTAGGGAGAAATAAGTTAAAATGTACTGTCATTAATATAGATGATTTCCTCAGTATAAAATCTTAAGAAGGGTTGGCGAGATGACTCAGTGGTTAAGGGCACTGACTGCTCTTGAAAAGGACCCAGGTTCAAGTCCTTACACCCACATGGAGGCAACTGGCTATAACTCTAGTTTCAGGAGAATCAGATGCCTTCTTCTGACCTCTGTAGGCATTTCACGACATGGAGGTACACCAACATACATGCACGAAATACACTCATACATAAAATTAAAAAATAAGAAATGGAGCTGGGCATGGTGGCGCACGCCTTTAGTCCCAGCCCTCGGGAGGCAGAGGCATGTGGATCTCTGTGAGTTCAAGGCCAGCCTGGTCTACATAGTGAGTTCCAGGACAGCTGGGGCTACAGGGAGACCCTGTCTCAAAAAGACCATAAAAAGATATTGAGACCTAAAAGTAGCACCTTAATTGAAAAGAGTTACTTAGCAGTTTATTAAGACGTGTGTAGAGTCAGGCAGGATGCCACATTCCTGTAATCCCAGCACTTGGGAGGTGGAGACAATAGGAACAGGTTCAAGGCCAGGCTAAGATTTTTTAAAAGAAAAAAAATGAGTCAAAGTCAATTTATGTTCACCAAATATTCTTGGGTTGGAGCATCATCAACCTACTAGGGTCATACTCTTTAAATAAAAATAGAGACTTCTCTGTACATCCTGATACTAAAGAATTTTAAGAAAACAGAAATGTATACAGAAAGAACAGTTCAGTAAACAAGTATTAATTCTGTTTATATAACAATTGTCCCAAGCTTTTTCAAAAATTATTTTTTGAATTTTTCTAACTTCATAGCATACATTTGATCTTACTTAGATGACCTCCCTATTTTCACCCACCATCTTACTATCACCACCCTGTTTCATGTACTCTATTATGTATGTATTAAGGGCTATGGGTCAAATTTATATCCCCAAATGTCCCTAGATGTGGATTTGTACCCTGGAGCCTGTTTAACCTATCAAAAGACACACCCTTTCCAAGTAGCTAACAGTTTCCAGTAGCACCTCAGGTGGAATCATGGTTTATTACCTACCTCTCCACGTGCATGCTGGGATTTGTCTTCCTTGATCTTACATGGGTCTTGTACATGCTGTCACCATTGCTGTGAGTAAATTGCCAGCTCTCTGGAGGCCATCCATCACCTTTTATTTTTAATAATTTTAGTAAAATATCTTGCATAATTATTCCTGAATCTTGGGAGGCAGAACTTTGATATAGGTGTCCAAATCAAAGTTACTCACCCTGAAGCCCATTTTTCTCTGATTTTGACCAGTTATGGGTTTCTGGGTTAATCATCATCTACTCGATAAGGGCATTTACGTTGAGGGGCTCAATTTTTTTCTCTCAATATATTTTTATTGAATTTTTGTGCATTTCATACAATATACGTTAATCACATTTAGGCCCCCTTCCCCATCCATACAGCTCATAGGATCCCCACTGGATTTCCTGGATTTTCTCACATATATTAATGCTTATCTAGTTAAGTGTGTGTACCTAGATTTCCCTTGGTACAAGTTCATCCACTGGAGCCTAGTCAGTCAATCTAAAGTCACTGCCTTAAAGAAGATCAGTTCACACTTACCAAGCATTAATCAGCTGCCAATAGTGCCTCACTTAAGGTTGGGATCTGCTGCCAATTTCTCCAGTTCTATGCTTGGTTTTTGTCTGATTGAATTTGCATGGGTCTTGTGCATGCTATCACCGTTGCTATAAGTTGATATGAGTAAGTTTCCAAGGCCTAGAAGTCCCTGTTTCCTTATGATCATGCACCAACCTTGGCTTTTACAGTCTTTTCTGCACCTCTTCCCCAATGTCCACTTAACAATGAGTGGGTAAGTTTTAATATAGGAGTTCTATCCAAGGACACACACTCTGCAGTCTCTTACTCTCTACACATTAGCCAGTAGTGGCCTTGTGAGTGCAATGCTCTCTGTTGCATATGGAAGCTTTGCTGGTGAAGGTTGATGGATGAATTGACAGGCCTTTTTTAATTATTTTTTAGATTCCAGCAATTAATATTTCCTTTGTGAGGGTACTGGTACAAGAAATCAGGCTTGGATGGGTTCTATCACCTGCAATCCAATGGCTACTTGAACTTTCCTGCTACATTAACAATGTGCAATCAACACCTATCTAATTGTACTTAAAGCCCTCTCAATGGGTGTGAACTCATGAGTGGCACTATAAATTCAACCAAATGCACATGGCAGGAGAGGACGTAGGTCCTAGAGAAAAACCCGATCTCTTTCATATCTCTTCACAAATGAATTTTCTTACCATGTGCTAAATATGGATCCTTATATTTACAGGATATCATACACCACTCATCAAGAAACTTCTTTTTGCAACTGATGGAGACTACCACAGAATTCCACAACTGTTCTGACATAGAGAATATATGTCTGAGAGATGTCCAGTACTAGGTGACACAACTAGAGTTGAACTTCTACACCTAAATTCATGGAGCATAGTGGAAAAAGGGACAGAGAAGACTAATGCATCCCTCAACTGTCACCAGTAAATCTTCCTAATACAACACAGAAGTTTTAAAGCATAAGAGACTGCAGAGTGTGTATCCTTGGCTAAGACTCCTTTATTAAATGATACCCAACCCATGGCCCTGAGATCATTGCAGAAGAGGGAATGGAAAGATTGTAGGAACAAGATCTGGTTCACAAACACATGGAAGCAGAGGCTTTCAGGCCACTGGAAGCTTACAAATGTGAACTTGTGGCAATGCTGGCATCGAGCACAGGACCCATGCCTACTCTATTAAACAAGAGCTCAGAAAGAAAGAGAGAAATGGGTGAAGGGCCGGCCCTAGACTGAGAATTATTGGAGAGTGATTGCTACTGGGTGAGGGAGAGTATGCCTTACATATGCTCCCTAGATGGTCTGACAGGACTCCAGCCAAAGAATTTACACTGAAGGACATTTGGGTACAAATTCTTGACTGGATAGGACTTAACATGTATGGTGGACTACATGAGATCTGTTAGGGGCATGGGGTGGTATGAATTGGGGAGGGGTTCTAAATTTGATTAAGAACTGTTGTATGCAATTGCAAAAGCGCAATAATATTTTAAAATTAATATTTTTAAATTTTTAAATGTAGGTCTGGTGAGACGGCTCAGCAGTTAAGATCATATATTGATCTTTCTAAGAACTTGAGTTCAGTTCCCAGCATCCACACCCAGCACCTCACAAATGCCTATACATTCAGCTTCAGTCATTCAATCCACAGACAACGGCACTAATGTGCACATCACCCTCAAACACATTAAATTATAAGAAAAAAATTACTAAAAGAAAATTTGAATTTAAATTATCCTCCTTTTAGGTTGCTCAATAATGTTCTATGCCTCATTAAAACTGTGGTCTTAAGTTTTTACAGTTCTACTATACTAGTCACTTGAGAACTATCTATTTTGTTGCATGTACATGTGTATGCATTCGTATATCTTAATGATATGGCTTGATGTTCTGTGGATAATATCTTCCCAAGAGATGAATTTAGAAAACTCCATCATGTAGGATGCTGAGATATATGTGATATGTATGTACTATGTACTGGATCATCTCCATTGTCAAATTTTCTACTGCCTTAAATCAGACTTTCCATTGAAACAGGTGAATAAGGGGTATGGGTCATTCTTATTATGAGGGGGAATAAAAGTAATTTGTTTTATATTCAATAATACATTTCAAGAGCCAAAATCACAAAATGTATTCATTTCTGCATATTCTTTCTGATGTGTAGCAAAAATCTCCGAATGAACATTCTGTGGTGCTCTGGTATATTGGATCAGACTCATATCTAGTAATTTTGGAAACATAACTCCTCTTGTCTCTGTTGGCAACCTATACCGCATCCATTTCATAACTTTATTTTTCCCATGCTGTTTCATGTTCAGTCTTGATAGTGATTCTGAAATTTACCTTTTAATATGCAAATTTATTTTATCTAACTTTTACTTTAGAAAAATATACATTTATTAATAATTTTATAGAGCTTATGGTATTGCAAAGTGGATAAGGTATATAAAAAAAGCAATTGCAGATGGATCTACAATATAAAATTTGCCAGGCAAGGTATACTCACCTGGACAGTAATGGAAAAATTTAACAATCTCACTAATATATGTAACCTAACAAAAAGAAAATTGCACAAGAAAATAATGAAGAATGATAGTCATATAGTTTACTTTTGTAAAGGAAAGAAAATCTGGATGTAACACTGCTCTCCTACATCTCTATTCTTTAAAATATACTTTAAAAAGACATTTAGATTGATAAGTATAAGAATTTTTCTTCTTTGAATAGACAAAACACATACTAATTGTTATCTGCTTATATCACCATCTTGGAAGCACAGTTAGTATGGAAATTTAAAATACTATAAGATCAAATTTAAGATTCTGATTACTACAAGTGTTATTTAGAGGCAAGGAATGGAGGAAAAAATGATCTTTAGACAGGACAAGGCAATCTAACTCTGTTTTCACAAGCTCTGAGGCTAATTTGCCATGAAATATACTTTGATAAAACAGATGATAACAGTGCCTGTGATGAGAAGTATAACACCTAAATATGACTAGGTAATATGCACCCCACCTTGCATCTCTGGTCTCCTTGAAATCTCAATCAGGGTTGAGGACTGTCTGTATCATCTTGATCCAAGAGAGGAGGTTGAAGACACAAAAGGCAGTAATTGACCTGATTTCTTATGGTCACATACTGAGTAATCAAGATTCATATTTAGCTTCTTAGACTCAAAGCTTAGAATCTTATTCCCTGTATCACATATGTGTGTATCACACATATTAGCAATGAATAACATAAACAATAATAATAAGATCATTTTGTATCACACATACCATGATAGAAAGTAACCAGGTGTTTCATTACAAAATTCTATTAATGTGGACCTCACTATCAAGTTTCATTACAATGTGTTTGAAACATATGATTGGGTAAATAATACTATCTTTAATTCAAAATGGTTTATAGACCCCATAATTTTTTTTCTGTGTAATTATTTTAAAGTAATCCCACTGCATTTTACAGAAATTTCTGGACACAAATAGGATACAAATAATTTTGCTCTCAGAAAAAAATTGTACTGTCATTGAACACTTGAAAAAGATAATCGAAATACTACTAGGAACAGACACTTTGTCAGAGCTGTTTGATGCAATTTACATTCTTTTGTAAAGATAAATGACATTAAGCACACCCAGTTGTCAGATTACCATTCTGTGGTGAATATTCTGACTGTGAGAGTTTTGAAAGCAAGAAGCCAACCATAGCAGTATTTGGATGTAGGTGGTACTTTACACCAGAGGAGGTTAGCATCCTTTTTGTTTGCTTGACATAAATCTTTGTGCTACAACAAATGAATCTCTCTGTCCCTGCTGTTTTAAAAATTCAAACTTTGTTCCTTTTTTGCTTCTTCTAAAGCAGATGTATGACATGAGTGGGTGGGAAAAGAGTGAACTAGAAAATACCTTAAGACTGAACAGTTTTCAACCAGAAAAGGATGCCATAAATGCATTGCATCAAAACGCACATTTTCATTTTTACTTTCTAATTCAATGACTAAATACAGAAAGTAGAGCCAATTGCTAACATTTTTAAGACCCCATTCTATCTAAGCTTTCCCTGGAAGAAGTCAAAGTTTATGTGTATCATTTCAGTAGTATTCTACATATATTTTTAAGATGCCACAAGTGGATTTATTTCTTTTCCATATTATTGTATGTCATAAATGGTAAAATATGTCTTACTTTGTGTTACATATATTCCATGTGTACATGAACATGGTAGTTAATAATCATAAACAAATATTGAAAATGATTACAAAGACAACCTTGAAGGAACACACTCTGGATGTGAGCAGCATCCATGAATTAATTTTAAAGAATGTATAATGTATCTTCTATTTTTCTACCTTCCTCTTTTTTAAAAAGTAAATTTTTATTGAGATTTTTAAATTTCACAATTTCCTAATCAAATCCAGACCTCCTTTCCTCATGTCCCCACTGAACCCTTTTCACCCTGCCATACATGCTTTGTCCTATTCGCTCACGTGTTTGTACCCAAGTGTTCTTCAGTGCAAATGTGTCCACTGGAGTCTAGTCAGCCCATCCAGTGTCGTATGCAAGTCATCCTCTCCCTCACCCAGCATCAATTATTTTCCTCTTAAAGATCATTTCATTACACAATGTGTCCATAATGAATAGAAACAATTTCATCTTCTTTTTCTTGATGTTTCTAATATTTGACAATTTAATGTACCTAACATGTCCAGTGGGATGACAAATGACAAGCAGGAGAGCTAGCTCCAATTATTGTTTTTGTCTTGGCATTAGCAGATGAGTTTCAGGTGTTCAATTGTTTATTTTGTGTAGTGGTAGCTTTGGAATTGACATGAGTGTCACCTCATTAAGAAGTTCTTGAGTTTTTTAATGTCTTCATTTAGTATGAGTTGAAAATTTCAAATAACTTTCCATTGTTGTGTAAGTGATGATATTTTTCACCTAATTAGGATTATTATTAGGTTGAGTAAATTGTTGTGCAGCTCTCATCACTGAATCCATTTTGCATTTTTTGAACACACTAAGTCCAAACTTAAAAGGTCTACTTCCTTTACTAGTAGTTTGATTTATGGTGTTATTCATGCTTTTTCATTTTTTATTAAAGTTGCTCACAATTTCAACAATATATATTTCTAAATATGTGTTTCTTTTTCTTTCAAACTTTTGATTTTGATCTATTGTAATTTGTACTACATCCTCTCTGTAGACAAATACATAAATAAGCTTCTATATAGATTGTATGATTATCTTTATATAATACGTATATGTATGGTTACATATATGCATATATATTTTACACCTAATAAATCAGCAAAGAATTTGGGTCTCAAATTCTTCATCTTTCAAAAAGGGCTGTCTTTTGACAAGTCATGGGGAAGAACCTGCAGTTCCTAGAATATTCTGTCAGACAATGCCATCAAAGTGGTGTCATGTACCTGAGGTCTTAATTATGACAACCATTTACAGTAAAGAGATTGTTTGTTCAGAATGTTTTCCTCACCAGAAGTTTTGGATTAGGCTGCATCACCTAAATCAAAGGGCAAGGGATGGGATAGCTGAAGTAGCTAAGGACATGTGGATGTTCCATGTCTTCTGCATGACATTCATTGTACTGCTTGACATAAACACTCAGCTCAGCATTCTCAACAAACTAGGCAGCCCTTTATGCTCATTCATATTTGTTTAAGGGTTTGCTGTCCAAGGTCCCTTAACTACACTCAAATAAGGTGCAAAATGGGACTTAGCATATATGGTGGAATACATGAGGTTTAGTGGGGGAATCGGGGAGGCATGGATTGGGGAAGGGATCTAAATTCGATTAAGAACTATTGTATTAAATTACAACATCTCAATAAAAATTATATATACATATAAAATAGGAGACAATTTTCTCCTTAAATTTTGAAAAACTATGATAACAAAACATGATGAAAAATGTTAATGAAACAAATCCAGCTGTGTTTATGATTGGTTATTCATGATAAGAAATTTGGCTTTGTCTCAGGAATTCAATGATGAACGAATTCGGAAGAATCACTGAAAATTACCACACTTAGATGGGAGATCTATATCTCATTCACACCTCTTCTAAGTTTCAGGGTATGTCATAGAGGAGGAGATGGAAAGATTGTAAAACCAGAGGATTGTGAGCATCACTGTGAAACAATGTATTTTGGAAATACTGAGACCATTGCACTCATGAACGCGCAACAGCTGTGTTTCATTAATAGTTTTTCTAAATTTGTGAAGGAAATTGGTGCATGTTTTCTTTTATTGCCCTGTCTATTTCTCTTGTCATAACTGTTGTCTACGTAGAATGTGTTGCAGAAAATTTTTATGTTCTCTTTTTAAATTTTTTATGAAAAAAGCTACATAAAACATTCTTAGAATAAATGACAGAAGTTTCAAATTCTGCACCATTTTTTAATGTTGAATTGATCAGCCAATACAATACATATCATATATCCATGAGGGCAAAATTTTTTCTTTTTTTTTGGTCTTTTTGAGGTAGGGTCTCCCTGTAGCCCCAGCTGTCACTGTGTAGACCAGGCTGGCCTTGAACTCACAGAGATCCACCTGCCTCTGCCTCCCGAGTGCTGGGATTAAAGGTGTGCACCACCCCACACAGCCCCTTTGATCTTTTATTTTTTAATGCATAGTTTTACCTCATTTGGAGACAATTACATTTTCTTTTATTTTATTTGAAAAAAAGATGACAAAAGTATTCAGAAGTGATTAATTAATGGAGGTAAGGAAGATTATGTTTGGAAGACATTCGATTCCTTAGGGCACCTTTTGATGTTATCATGTCCTGTGACTGAGGTCAATGGGAAACTGCAACAACCCAATCCAGATAGGATAGCGAATGGTCCAGACCTGCAGAGACAAAGGTTTGGGTCATTCCTCCAATGAAAGTGACAAGACCTGCAGAGGTCTTTGCTAATGGTGAAGGAAATATAGAATGGGTATTAGAGGAACGTAGTTGTAAATATCAGTTGAGACCATGGGACCAGTTTCAGAAATGAGGATTGCAATTGACGTGAGTTTCTGTCCAATTTTGTTAACTATGTGCTTGTACATGTATACACATATATTAAGGAGATATTTTTGGTTTCCATTCTAAAGAAATGTGCATTTGAAATAAGTGCTAAGTGACTAAGTGTTGTAAACCAATATTATTATGTTTAGGTTATAGTATACTAAAGGATTAAGCAATTCCCAAGGATTTTATCACCAACTCTAAGTTATGTAATGCATTTGCAATTGCACACAGGATAGTTATATCATGTTAGGTGGAATTATGAGCTTGCCATTGTTTTCCTTTGAAAATTACACATGACATAATGAGATGCTATTAGGGGTCAAATTGACAAGGGGTGGATTCGTGATGGCTAATCTTGGTTGTCAACTTGACTGGATCTGCAATTAATTGAAATGAGGGAGAGAGTTTCTTGATTGGTTTATTTGAAGTTGGAGGACTCACCCTACATATGGGCATTACCTTCCACTGGAAGTCCACATAAAAGGACATGGCACAAGGGAGCTTTTGCTTTTTCCCTAATTGCTTTTCCTCTCAGTAGCAGTTTTTTTAGAAAACCAGATCTGTTTTTTGTTTGTTTGTTGGTTGGTTGTTTTGTTTTGTTTGTTTGTTTGTTTTGGTATTTTTGAGACAGGGTCTCCATGTAGCTCCAGTTGTACTGGAACTCACTTTTTAGACTAGGCTGGCCTTGAACTCATGGATATCTGCCTGCCTCTGCTTCGCTAGTGCTGGGATTAAAGATGTGCACCACCATGGCTCGCTCAGATCTGTTTTTTTTTAGAGAACCCTGACTAATACAATAGGTCCTAACATATCTGACAGAATGCAGGGAATCTGATAGAGGAAATACAGTGGTTCAGATATTGTAGAAGGTCTAAATATCATTAAAATGCTCTATGTGATGTACAGAACTTCAATAAAAAATACATATTGAGGAAAATAAGTTAGTTACCAAAGGAGACAGTTATTCAATTCTTCCTAAGTAAAATTATGTAAAAGAAGTACTGTTTCATTGAGAAACATGAAGATATTGGGTAGAAAAATATTTGGCACTTTGTGTGTTTATAATGATCCAAATATGACCATATATTCACCCATTATCTTGTTCTTTCTAGTTGTATTATGAATATATATGACACAAAATTAGAAACTAATATTTATCTCAAAATCATACATATATTAAAAGTTTATTCCAAAACAGATTTCAAATTTTGAAACCAAGAATATTGTTATTATCATCAGATGGTTAAATATTAAATGGAATAAAATGATTAGAATTGTACCACATAAGCTGTATTCATTTTCATCTATGGGAGTGAATTAATGGGTGGCACTGTAACTCAGTCAAGTACACATGGCAGGAGAGAACATAGATCCTAAAGAAAACCCCATCTCGTTCAAATCTCTAGAGAAATAAAATTTCTTACTGTATGCTCAATATAGAGCCTTATCAGATCATTTACAGACAAGCGTACTGTACACCACTGATCAAAGAAACTTCTGTTTGAAACAGATAGAGGCTACTTCAGAATTCCACAGCTGCTCAGATACAGAGATATATGTTTGGGAAACATGCATTACTAGGTGACACATCTACAGTTGAACCTTTACAACTAAGCCTCATGAAACATAGTGGAAAAGGTGGTGGAGAGAAACTAATGCATTCCTCAACTTTCACCAGTAAAACTTCCTTATACAACTGAGTGTGATGCACACAGAGTGCCACAACTGGCCAAGTTTTAAGGACTAGGAGACTGCATAGTGTATATCCCTGGACAGGACTCCTATATTGAACCTTACCCACCCATGGCTCAGTGACCATAGTAGAAGAGGGGGCAGAAAAATTGTTAAGAGCCAGGGCTGGTTCATAGACATAAGGAAGTGGAAGCTTCCCGGCCTCTGGAAGCTTGCACATGTGAACTTGTGGCAATGGTGGCATTGAGCACAAGACCCATGCCAACTCAATTAAACAAGGGCCCAGAGGAGAGAAGAAAAATGGGTGGAGGGGCTGCCCGTAGACTGAGAACTACTGGAAATTGATTGCTACTGGATAAAGGAGAGTATGCCTTACATAAGATCTCTAGATAGGCTGACTAGACACCAGTGGAGGAATTTGCAATGAAAGACATCTGGGTACAAATGCTTGACTGGATAGGAATTAACATGTATGGCAGAGTACATGAGGTCCAGTGGGGGAATAAAGGACACATGGATGGGAGAGGGGATCTAAATTTGATTAAGAACTATTTTTTGAAGTTACAGAAGCTCAATACAAAATTTAAAATAAATCTGTTGTAGTACTTGTTATTAATACCATTTTTTTCCATTTGTAAAAGTAATTTTTTTTTAGTTTCTAGAAATGCTCTCTAGAACACAAAAACAAGTACAGTTAAATAATATATATTACAGAGAATTTTAGTTAGATTTACCTGGCTATTTTCTATTAGACTTTAAAACTTCTATAAAAATATCTGTGAAAGCTCTCCAGTTTTTGGATAAAAATAGACCTTTTAGTGTCTATAAATAAAAACAACTTTATAAAATATTTATACTTACAAAAAGCAGTTACACATGTTATTTTTATTACCCACTATAAATGCTACAAGAATGATTACACATTTATTTTAAAATAATGTCTGAAATACTCAGATATATGATCTTCTTATGAGATTATTCAAGTTTCAGAATGCTAATATAATCATAATTCTCATTTCAAAATACATTAAAAATTGGTATGAATTTTGGCTGCACTAAAATTAAGACTTTATAGCTATTGTATACAATGTCTTAGAATGCATTTTTTTATTTTAATTTAAAGAAGCATTTC
>NW_008348789.1:6185322-6185524 GCF_000622305.1 Nannospalax galili
TCACTCTTGACGTCGTTTGAGGATCTGTTCCTCAGGGGCCCCGTGGGCTTGGGAGGAGCCCCTGGCTCCTTCCTTTTACCAGTTCCGTCTACATGAAGATAAGTCAAAGGTCCCGCTCGACCATTGTTGGCTTCTCTTGGAAGCATGGAGGAAATGATTCCTCCGTGTTGACCCTCCTCTTTATAAACTGGACACTGGTTCA
>NW_008348789.1:6186960-6193375 GCF_000622305.1 Nannospalax galili
TCAGGCTTTACATTGAGGTCTTTGAGCCCTTTGGAATTGACTTTTGTGCAGGGTGAAAGATAGGGGTTTAGTTTCATTCTTCTACAGGTGGAGATCCAGTTTTGCCAGCACCATTTGCTGAACATGCTGTCTTTCCTCCAGTTAATGTTCTTGGCCCCTTTGTCAAATATCAGGTGGCTAAAATTGCAATTACTCATATTTGGGTGTTCGATTTTGTTCCATTGGTCTATGGGTCTGTTTTTATGCCAGTACCATATTGTTTTTATGACTATAGCTCTGTAGTAGAGCTTAAAATCTGGTATAGTAATCCCCCCAGCATTGCTCTTAGTTCTCAAGGTTGTTTTGGCTATCCGGGGTCTCTTGTGCTTCCATATATAAGGGTTCCAGTAGGGGAGGGGGGCTATGTGAGGGTGCCGGTGGTACAAAGATGATCATGATTTTATGAGATATTCTGTATGAAAAACATAGAAATTCATTTAAGACAAATTTAAAAAGTAAGACTAGATAATGGGACTATTTATAAATAGTGCCAAAATTCTATAAATCTGTTGAAGTGATTCCAATTTTACACATCTGAAAATATGTTAAAATGCATGATTTAAAACATTATAATGAAGTTCCTTGTTTTAGAAAATGCTTCATTTTACATTCCTTTTAGGTTTAGCCTATCGATAAAATTATATGCAGCAATGGGTAAATATTTAAATTCATCATAACCAACAACCACAAATGCCCAATTTCTTAATTTCTTAGCTTTGTTCTTATTGCTAACTAGCAAATAATTGTAGCTTTTATTTTATATTCAATTATACATAATGTTACTATGAATTTTCACTTACTTCTGGTCTTTAGTCCCATAACAATAATTACCCCTAAAATTAATATAAATTTAAAATAAATTAAATATTTATCATGCCACTAAACTGCCCCCAATTATTTCCTTTTAAATTCATTTGCTTTAACTTGAAATAGTTTAATAGTTCTTTCTTTTCAGAATTGAAGAATTATTATTTTCCATGGAGAAACTTAGAATTAAATAATGGCATAGATTATGAACTACTCCATTTTTCCTTTTTGTAAAAATCAAATCCATGAGCCAGGCATAGTGGTGCTTACCTTTAATACCAGAACTCTTGGGAGGCAGAAGCAGGCACATCTCTGTGTGTTCAAGGCCAGCCTGCTCTACAGAGCAAGTTTGGACCAGCTGGGGCTATAGGGAGACTCTGTTTCAAAAAAACATAAAAAATTCAAATGCATGAATTTCCATACAACTGAAGATGATATAAAAGTTTAATCATTTATATTGTGAGTGATTTTTATAGTAGAATGCTTTGTATTTTCTGTTATACTACCACTCATAAATTATAATTATTTGCAACAGTAATTCTCAGTATTCAGTTTTCAAAATTGTTCAGTGAGCCTAATATTGTCATTGTGTTCCCCAGGGGTTCTGATTCCTCCTGGAGAATTGACTGTGAAAAGTTAGCTGCAAAAAGAGGGGCTTGTGGGGTCTTCTTGGGACATGACCCCTGAGTGGGGAGGAAGGAGAGGCACCAGGCATGGGGAATGTACAGTACCCAGGCATATTCAAGGACAGAATGGCCTGGCACTTATGGACCTGGGGCGAGACCACTGGCCCCTGAGGCATGGGCGAAAGCTAGTGGTGACTATTGGATGTGGCAGGTTCTCAGCCGTGTTGCAGAGCTGCACAGAACGCAGCTGAGGAGCACAGGCCTAGGCACTGTTGCTCATTTCTTTATAAGTCTCTCCTCTCCCTCCACCATGATAATAATAAATGCATGTAAAGATATGTTATATGGTTTGCCTGATAGCGCAAGAGACCCAGAGAGAACTCTGGTGACAGTCACTGATAAATTCCCATGTTCAAGGTTCACTTTGAAAAGATAAGGGTTAAAGTCACTAGTTTATTTTAATTTTTATATATTTTACCCATTTAGCTTTACTGTAACAAAGCATCTTGTATGCTTTTAACATTTAAAATTAAACATCATTTTTTCTTTACTGTGAAAACAAAATACAAATAAAAATATAAATGAATAAAATTACATCAGAGCATGTCAGTTCTAAATCCCATCCTGCAGATTAATCTGATTCTCCCTCTGAATGGGAGGGTTCACTCAGGTAACCATTAGGAGAGAATTTTATTTTAAAGAGTCATCTTAAACTACAAGGATTTCTGTTAAACGTCACAGTTAAATATGCCAAAAAACGAAACTAAGATGCCAAATGTCAAATTATCCCACCCAACATCTCAATCCTACCCATTGCTGACCTAGAGTGTTAGATCTAACTACCAAACACCCAAAACAAAGACACAAAAAACCAAACAATGCACTTATTGAATAGTTACTTTTCAGAATCATCTTCCTAACAGCAGGATGTCACTGCAATGAGTTATCAGCATTAGACCTAAGTTTATTTTTTACATGGTAAAGAAACTGTGAAGCTGTGGTAGGCACATTTTTCTCATGATAAAGCTTATGTCACATCAAAAGTGTTATTTTTTTTCTTGAAAAGAACAATATTTTCTGGTATATGTGCACAGCAAATATTTATTCCATTTAAATTTTATACAATTATTTTTCATGTTCTATAGATTTAAATTTAGAAGAAAAGCACTACGGCCTTTCTATTACACTCATGTATTCCCGATTTCTTTTTCTTTAAAAAGGAAATTACTGAAAACCTTAATGGACACCCTTAGGCAGAATAGTTTCCACAATCTAAAGATAGTCAACTAGTAATACTATTTTCAGACTTTTTAATAGCAAATCTAGGTTAATTAGACAATGAATTTTTTATTATTGTGAAATATGTCTTTGATAAGAGCAAATGTAATTTTGCTTGAGTTAAAACACATAGACATGAAAAATAAAACTGATAATTAAAATGCTATTATATTTAATATTTAAATATCTTTTGTGGGAAAATTTATTTAATGAAATATGATTTATCTTCCTTAAGGATTGTGTAATAGTAAAAATATGTATCAGCTTATGTATGAAACTTCAAATGCTGTTGTAACTATAAACATATTATGAATACACAAATGATAAAATATTAAACAACTATGCTGTCAACTAACTTCCTTAGCAGAAACTAATTTTCAGATATTCAAACTCAAATGGGTTTAATACTTCACAGCTAAATTATAAAACAACTTAGAAATAATTAAGTTGTGTTTGTTCTTGCTTTGGATCTAATCATAATAAAATGCTGGTAACAATCAAGCGCACAGTTTGGAACATAAGCCTCAATCATATCTGACTCCTCTTCATTATTTTACTAATGGTTTTTATTAATATAAAAGGATAATCTGAGCTTCTGAATGCTGAGAGCCTTACAAAAGTTAACAGGTAAAATTTGCCAGTGCATGAAAAAGCTGCAAACTACAAATGATGCCAGTGGACTGCAACACTATGGGGAAAGAAAGCAGCATCCTGCATCCCCTGTCTGTAGGTTCTAAAGCTAATGGGGGGTGAAATTTGTTTCTTTAGATAATTTTCAGTGGACTGATTGTTCTCATGACTTTTATCTTCCCAATTGCAGCTTTTCCTTCGTGTTCTCTTCTGTTTATACCATTCCATTTCTTGGTTCAGTGCTTCAGTCCCATAATGCTCAATATTGAGAGTAATCAAATAATGGAATTAAAATTATGAATATTTTAATATGATGCAATACTGTTGATTTTTAACCACTTTTTAAGTTAATTAAAGGTAAGCAATCTTTCCCTGATTTGAAGCTAAAAACCAATGAAACTTGCAAAGTTTAAATTCCCAGAGATAATATAGAGAAAAAAATGAAAATTAATCAAAAGAGAAGCAAAGGATCTTTGGTTTTTACTAATCTTAAAAAAAAATGTATATAACAGAGAATACCTGAATCAACCCTCATGAAATCTCTCTCTTTATACAGGATATTTTAACATCATTCTTCATTTTTAATTGTAACAGCATTTCTTTCTAGAATTTGGCTTATAAACCTATATAAGATAGAAACAAAGGAAACTTTTGATGAGAGGTGTTATGTGCAATCAGATAAAATGCAATATCTGAAATAAAAAAATGTATTTAAGAAGAATATATCTGGCAGCTGAATGTGACAAACCTCATCAAGGAACTTAACATAAGTCCTGGTACTTTAAAACTGCTAGTGGAAAAGATAGAAAGTAAGCTTCAACACATAGGCTTAGCTAAACACCTTCTGTTCAGATACTAGCAGTACAGGAAATAAGACCAAAAATTGACAAATGTGCTCTCATGAAAGCAAATATCTATTGAACCTTAAAGGGTTATGTCAATCAATTTAAGTGGAAGGCCCCAAAATTGGAGAAATTCTTAACCAGCCATATATCGGACAGATGATTTGTATGTAGAAAATACAATGAACTGAAAACAGAAAACAAAGTGCCCTCTGTAAAACGAACAGGAAAATCGAGTAACAAACAAAATGCAAAAGCTTTTTACGTTCATGAATTATAAGAATCCATGTTTCTAAAATCTGCACAATATTCATCACTGAGTTGGAATTTTCATTGTAGAGGTCTTTCACTATCACGGTTAACTTTTTCCTAGGTATACTTAAATAGCTATTGTGAATGGGATTACATTCATGATTTATTTCCAAAAATCACATTTTTTATTTTTCTATGTTCATTTTGTATGCTGAAAATTTACTGAATTTACTTAACAAATCTGAAAAATGGGCAATAGAACTGCAGAGATAATTTTCGGAAGAAAAAATACAACTGACTGGCAAAGGCTTAAGGCGGGGTCCGGTCTTGTCCAGAGGAACTAATGACATATTACTGATAGGGATGCAGATTGGGAAAGAGGAAGTTATTGTCCTCAGTTACCTGTGAGGTGAGTGAGGCATGCTACAGTACATAGTTTCACACCCATGTCCATGTGAATGCCTTGTTAAACTCAGTGCCTCACAAAGCAAGAGCAAAAACAAAGCAAAAAGAGATGAAAGTTGAATGGGGGACAACATGGGAGGAGTTATGAGGGTGGGGATGTAAGGTGGGTAATAGAAAGTAGAGAAATGAGTGTGATCAGACTATATTACATACATGAATGGCATTGTCAATTAAGGTTTTGTAAATTTACATAAGTTACACAAGGTATAAACTACCTAAATATTTTGGGATGAATATTCCAAAGAAATATATTAAGTGTTGATATTTTAATTGATACAAAATTTTGATAAAAAAGTATTTTTATTGATTTTATTGAGGTGGTCCACAGAGAGGAATGCACTAGAATATGAAGGAATGGAAGATTAAAACTGACAGAGGTGTACTCTATATTCAAGGTCATTTGCATTTTATACTAAGTAGAATAGCTGGGAGACCACAGAAGTTTGAATAAGAAAATGTCACAATCAAACTTAGGCTGAAAAAAAATGCAGAATGATATCAAAATGAAGCATGAGAAATATGTGGGAAGTGGAAGCCTATTGCAATGGCTAGACAAATGCAGATGGCAGGGTTAGAATTCATGGATATCATCTGACCGCAGCAGCATCAAGACTTAAACATGATTATGAACATGAGCATACAGAGATGTTTTGTGTAGAGTTTTACCTTAATATTCAAAGAGCAACAGTGTGTGCAATCAAGATATTGGTTTCAGCATCATAAGCTTCTCTCATCCAATGTACAGGCTTGACTGCCTTCCCATGGGGATAATATTATTGAAGTGTCTGTTCCTGAAAGTTTCTGAACAAGAGAATGAAGGCGAGGTCTAGAAGCACATTGTGTAATGAAGCCACAGCAGTTACACACAACATTCAAAACACACACAACCACAAAAATGCAGCACATAAATAAACGTGCATTTGTCAATCTTTGTTTCAACTAATATCAATTAATTCCCTTAATGTGCCTTCTATGAGAGTTCTGTCATTTATCCAAAATTCCACGGAAAAGAATGAAGGATCTTTAGTCTCTATTGCAATAGCTTACCTAACACATTTAAAATGTCAAATAACACTTCTGATGTCCCCCACCACCACTACATTTTCTCAAATTTGTGATAATTTCTTAATTATGATTGTTATAAATATACGAATGTACATATATATGCATGCACAAATAGCCTACTAAATCCATTAAAGGGTGCACATGTGTTTAGGATAGGACTGACACTTTGGGATTAGAAATGATGTATTCATATGTAAAATGCTCAAAAAAGAAAATTTTAGGTTGATATACTTAATAATGCATATGTATATTTAAAATAAGATATATATTTAAAAGTGCCAATTATATGTCATTGCGTATCAACCACAAATATTAATTGACAGCAGTGAATAAAATAATGTGTCATTAAACAATATGCTGTCTTTGCTGATCTTCTCTAATGCCTTACTATTTACAGATGTTTTAAAGTGT